>NC_036875.1:8578000-8672268 GCF_002910315.2 Salvelinus sp. IW2-2015 | reverse complement strand
GGGCGCTGCAGGATTTCAGTCCTTCACGGCGTAGTGTGTTACCAATTGTTTTCTTGGTGACTATGGTCCCAGCTGCCTTGATATCATTGACAAGATCCTCCTGTGTAGTTCTGGGCTGATTCCTCACCATTCTCATGATCATTGCAACTCCACGAGGTGAGATCTTGCATGGAGCCCTAGGCCAAGGGAGATTGACAGTTCTTTTGTGTTTCTTCCATTTGCGAATAATCGCACCAACTGTTGTCACCTTCTCACCAAGCTGCTTGGCAATGGTCTTGTAGCCCATTCCAGCCTTGTGTAGATCTACAGTCTTGTCCCTGACATCCTTGGAGAGCTCTTTGGTCTTGGCCATGGTGGAGAGTTTGGAATCTGATTGATTGATTGCTTCTGTGGACAGGTGTCATTTATACAGGTAAGAAACTGAGATTACGAGCACTCCCTTTAAGATTGTGCTCCTAATCTCAGCTCGTTACCTGTATGAAAGACACCTGGGAGCCAGAAATCTTTCTGATTGAGAGGGGGTCAAATACTTATTTCCCTCATTAAAATGCAAATCAATTTATAACATTTTTGACATGCGTTTTTCTGGATATTTTTGTTGTTATTCTGTCTCTCACTGTTCAAATAAACCTACCATTAAAATTATAGACTGATCATTTCTTTGTCAGTGGGCAAACGTACTGTCACGTTCCTGACCTATTTCTGTTAGTTTGTTGTATGTGTTAGTTGGTCAGGACGTGAGTTTGGGTGGGCATTCTATGTTGTCTGTTTCTATGTTGGTTTAAGGGTTGCCTGGTATGGCTCTCAATTAGAGGCAGGTGTTTGGCGTTCCTCTAATTGAGAGTCATATTTAGGTAGGTTGTTTCACAGTGTTCCTTGTGGGTGAATGTCTCCTGTGTCTGTATGTATGTTCGTGCCACACGGGACTGTAGCGTTTGTTTGAAGTCGTGTACCTGTTCGTGCGTTCTTCACGTTATATGTAAGTTCGTGTCCAGGTCTGATTTCATCGTTTATTTGTTTTGTAGTTTATTCAAGTATAGTTCGTTTTCTGTCTTCGTTGTTTTGTCGTGTCTTAAATAAATCATGTCATCATACCTCGCTGCACATTGGTCTTCAGATCCCTCTCTCCTCTCCTCGTCTGAGGAGGAGGAGGATTTAGAGTATCGTTACACGTACAAAATCAGCAGGGGATCAAATACTTTTTTCCCTCACTGTAGCATTACAGCAGTAGGTACCGGTATGTTAGCTAACTACCTAACGTTAGTTGGCTACTAATACATCGAACTTGCCAGGCAGTATATTAACTACCTAACGTTTACGGGCTTGATTATTCACATCATTCATAGCTAAGTGGTATAGTTGTTGTGCGTTTCAATGTACATTGTTCATTATGGCTACCAACTCCGATTTCAGAGCACTCTCGGGCAGAATAACTGATGAATTTACAAATGCTCAACACCCATTGAATATGGCCGGTGTCAGTAAACGTCCTCGGCAAAAAAAGGCGTCATTAAATTGTTGCCAGCAGCACAGTTATAGTCACCAACGCTCTAGATAACATAAAAACAGCCTAACCAGCTCTGCTAGGGCGAGTAAAATGGGCAGAGTGAGGTGTTCTGTCTCATTTGTGTCTGGAAGTAGCTAACCATTGAACTCTAGGATCAACCCTACTCCTCGGCCAGAGCGTCCAGTGTGCGCTCTGAACGCTCCGAATCTATGAACGGACAATCTGACAAAGCTCTGGATTTAGGAACGCCCAGAGCGCACTTTGCCACTCTAGATTGAATTCACAAACACAACCGAAATCGTAAAATGTTAAGCTAGTCATGTGTAATGCTAACAAGCTAGCAAGAGGTTGCATAACAACAGCATCAACTTCCCGGTAGACAGGCGAAGCTCTGAAACGATACCATTCGTTTACAGTATACTAAAATGAACTAATAGTATGTAGTATATACTCATTAAATATGTAGTATACAGTATGTTAGTATGAGAATTCGAACACAGCTTTTTTTTGGTGCTATCATGATCATAGTAGGAGAGTGGCAGCCATGAACAAACTGGCAGAGCGGGAGAGKGAGAGAGGCCACAAACCAACAGGTAAGGTAGTGAGAAGGGCCCCTCCAAGCTCACAGAGTTCATAGACTGACTCACYTTGACAGATTATCAATCTGAATTATTATATATGATCTCTGATGAAATTATAGCTACTTAAGTCTAGAGGGTGTATTGTTAACTTCATGCAGGAAAGAGGCAGCCATGATGATATTTTATTTTGATAATTGTCTAGAGTGGAGATTGATTCATTTCAGTTTGACCCAGTGTTTCCTCTATAAAATGTGTTAGCTGTGGGGGAAAAGTTAGCAGGAGTGAGGGGGTTTAAGGGGGGGTTTAAGGGGTCCTCCCCCGAAAACAAAATATGTATAAGTACTGAAAAGCTTGGTTCTGGTGACTTTTTAAAAGAAAAAAACGAAAATAAAACATCTAAAATATAATTTCCACCCCCAGAAATTCGCTCAATAATGTATTGGGAACATTTTTTATAGTATACAGGATGCAATTTAAGGTTGAGTGCTGCAGCTATCTAAAGAAACACAAGATAAACTTTTTTATTTCAGAAAGATGGTATCTTGACAAAATTAACAGAGGAATATTTGACTGAACATGAATTATAGCTCACTAAGTCATGTTCATCAAAAYAGGAGGGRGTMGGAAATCTCTTTCCAGGTTCTGACAAATTCTATCTCTGACATTGTTTACAGCCTTTGTCTGAGCACTTTATTTTTCTGGGCTTTTGTCACTCCACAATGATACATCAATTGATAATACAAAACAACAATGATACATCAATTGATAATACAAAACAGGTTTTAAAAGCCACATTGTGGAGTACTCAAATATAGTTTTGAGACACTGAAAGCATTAATAGCAACATAGAACATCATTTAATTTGGAGTCCACTGTAATCTATAAGACATMTAGGTCTACCTGTARGTGGCACAGAAAGCTTAGAGGCCCTTACTAGTTGGACACCAGTTCACCTCAACCTCCTCAACCTGTCACACCCTGATCTGTTTCACCTGTCTTTGTGATTGCCTCCACCCCCCTCCAGGTGTCGCCCAATCTTGCCCATTATTCCCTGTGTATTTATACCTGTGTTCTCTGTTCGTCTGTTGCCAATTCGTCTTGTTTGTCAAGTCAACCAGCGTTTTTGCCACAGCTCCTGCTTTTCCCAGTCTCTCTTTTTCTCGCCCTCCTGGTTTTGACCCTTTCCTGTCCTGACTCTGAGCTTGCATGCTTGACCACTTTCCCTGCKCCTGTTGGATTATTAAATCATTGTTCACTTGACATTGTCTGCATCTGGGCCTTAKCTTCATACCTGATAGTACGAACTGGTCATGACTGACCCAGCAGACCCGGGCCAGCTGCGCAACACCATCTCCTCCCAAGGAGCCTCCATTSGTAGGCACYAGGAATTGCTTCGTGGTCTTATMGAGGGGGTCTTGCTTGACTAGGGATGTGAGTTATAGTAATGTTATTTCTATGGTAGAGACTGCTGGTCAAAMGGGTTTTTCTCAAGGGCATCTTGGGTAAGCCTCTATACTCTGCTAAAGAGAACGCCAGAGCAGAGCTTTCAGGGACAGGATTTCATAACTAACTGGACAGCTTTTTTTTACCATCCCCCCAGGGGTTCTAGTATTTTTTGTTTAACTATCCTTGTTGGTTCCAGAAGTCCTCACAAGGATAGTAAAACAAGGAACATTCAGACAAGTGGGGACGTTCCCCACAAGGATTTGTTTTATTTTTAGGCTTAGGGTTAGGGCTACAGTTAGGGTTAAGGTTAGGTTTAGGGTTAGGAATTAGGGTTAGATATAGTTTTAGGGTTAGGGTTTGGGGTTAAGGTTAGGTTTAGGGTTAGGAATTAGGGTTAGATATAGTTTTAGGGTTAGAGTTTGGGGTTAAGGTTAGGTTTAGGGTTAGGAATTAGGGTTAGATATAGTTTTAGGGTTTGGGGTTAAAGTTAGGTTTATGGTTAGGGTTAGATTTTGGGTTCAGGGTTAGGGAAAATAGTATTTTGGATGGGAATAAATTACAAGGATAGCAATACAAAACTGAGTGTGTGTGTGTGGTGTGGGTGTGCATGCGTGTATGTTTGAACGAACAGGACAGGTGTGTGTTTAGATTATCCGAGTGACAGGTGTGGCGCTATAGTAATTGCAATGTAGGCCTCTTTTATGAATGCCAAGGATAGTTTATGACCAAGTCCACAGAGGACTTGGCCACCATAGCGGATATGTGAATACATCAGTCTTTCCTCTTCCCAGTGCAGGGAGACTTCCAATGACAGCGTTATGAAACTCCCTTAGAACTGGGACGCATCTACTGCCTTAAAATAAACCCTACTGCTCGAGATATCGACTGTAAATTGCTACTTTCCCTCCTGACAAAAATGTATTTTATAAGGAACCTTTAATAAAAATGTATTTCATAAGGAACCTTTAATGCCTTTTAATGCTGGAAATATCTTGTCACAAAATAATATTTCTAATTATTTGATTTGACTGTTGGGTGAATCCTGGGTGGCGCAGTGGTCTAGGGCACTGCATCGCAGTGCTAGCTGCGCCACCAGAGTCTCTGGGTTCGCGCCCAGGCTGGGCTGGGTTCGCGCCCAGGCTCTGTCGCAGCCGGCCGCAACCGGGGAGATCCGTGGGGCGACGCACAATTGGCATAGCGTCGTCCGGGTTAGGGAGGGTTTGGCCGGTAGGGAGGGTTTGGCCGGTAGGGATATCCTTGTCTCAGTATGTAAAAATGTAATAAAAATGTATGCACTCTACTGTAAGTCGCTCTGGATAAGAGCGTCTGCTCATGGCCGGTAGGGGTATCCTTGTCTCAGTATGTAAAAAATGTAAGAAAATGTATGCACTCTACTGTAAGTCGCTCTGGATAAGAGCGTCTGCTAAAATGACTAAAATGTAAAAAAATAAAAATACTGTTATAATAATTATTGCCAAATGTAATTGTGATGGAAAATGCTTGTGAATCCATTCACTCCGGAACTTCAATTCTCAGTCAAGTGCTGTTCTTGCCTCTTTTCTTCTTCTGTCTGACGTAAGTAGCATTGTCTTCTCTGACGTGTTTGCGTCACCAGGGACAATGTGGAATCCAGACTGTGACTGAGATTGTCCAGTGAGCCGTTAGCCCTGACTAAATTTAAATGGGGAAAGAGAGAGAGAGTGGGGATCAATAGTGCAGCGGTAGTGCAGATTGTTTTTGGGAAGGGCTGTGTCTATCGATTTGTTCACTGTGATATATCTAGGACGAGGATTAAGGATTGAAAGAACAGTGTCATAGTGTGGATGGAGTTCACAAAGTCATCTAACTCCAGTAACTCAGCCTCCTACTTTGGGGTTAAAGTCTCTGGCCSAGTTCTTGGAAGCACTCTGTAGGAATACACCTCAACCAGCATCTCCAAACTCCTGGACTAATGTCACGAAGTTCAGGTCTGTGTAAAACAGAAAACATTTGATTGCATCCCTGACAATAAATATATATCTATCTATGTGCATATGCACATAAAGGGATGTGTAMTGAGTAATGGTGTAGTGGAGGGTAAACTCACGTAAATGCCGTTTACACCTTTTTCATTTTGCACAGGAGTTTACTCACTTTTGCTGAGAAATGCATTCAAAGTATACTGAACGTTAATTTACTCACCATGAAATGAACGCCGATCCACCTATTTTCTTCCATTGGTGATGAGAGGAGTGTGTCCAGGGAGTTTGATCTTTTTATGGGGAAATAGATACATACAGTACGCTACATTTCATATTCTCATGTYCAAGATTGTTAAAATAAGATACATCAGATCAACTTCACTTACGAACATTTCATTTCCCCTCTGATTTAATTAGCATCTGCAAATATAGATTGCAATATTGGCAAATGTGATGTCACAGTGTCCTATTCAATGCTATGTCACTAACAACATAGCTACAGTATGTTCTGTATTTTGCAGTGAGGGACTTGTCCTTTCTCATTTGCCTGAATGAAGCACTTGTGTGAAATCGGCTTCAGTAAAATATCATTTCAAGAAAGACTAGAGCATACGCTCACAAAAATAATGAGAGACTCCTGTGTGTAAAAATAAATAAAATATTACTTTGCCCATTAAGAGTTGGAGACTTCAGAGAGTGCAGAACACCATTTGTGTGAAATCAACGGACTCTCTCTGTCTATCTGTGTGTCTCTCTGTGTCTCGGTCTTGCTCAACGTTTAAAGGTTTTAAACTCTGAATCCAGGCCATAATGTAGAAATGTCAATCTGTTGGATTCAAGGTTTGCAGAAGAATCGCAGACAATCCGCGTTGTAGCGCGATTGCAATTTKAAGGCAATGTTCACGCATTTGCGAAGACTGCATTCACGGTAAARGCTGCATATGTCAGCTCAATTGGAAATGATCTTTARATTTTAATGCGGATCTTCCTCGATACTTCCACGATACGAATTGAATTCAGCCCTATGTCTCAAAGTCTAATGGGGAGAAATGGACACACACAAACATCAGAGGGGATGTTGATAGAAGGTTAACATTTTAGTTAGTCTGGGAACTTTTTAGCTAACATTCCTCTCATTGCCACTCCTGTCATTAGTCCGGGTACCAGTCTTAAGCAGAGTTAGCTTTAGGGAAACACCCCTAATGTTGGAAACAAACATCATTATGTTGTCATCCAGTCACATACATTTTTTCCCCAAACTATAGCACACAGTATGTTACATACAGCTGTTTTTTAAAGGACCAAAGAGTTTGGTCTGCTTTGTGTTTTCGTTTTTGCCATGGAAAAAATATCACCACAGTGGTATTGTCACAGCCCTAAAGCTTAGGCCTACTGGGCAATGTTTAAAAAAAAAGCACAGTACGTCCACAATCAAAAAGTAGTTCTTACTTTGCTTAGCAATATTAATAATACTTTAATCTGCAGACAAAAGATGTGATCATACACCTTGGTGGCGTAAAACTATATTTCTAAGCATATCAGTGCGTATATAAGCAGTGCGTATATAAGCTCCAACCCGGGTCACTTCCGGGTTGGAGCGAGTAGTCGCATTCCGCATTCCGCTTCGCTCCACAGGTAGTATTACCATTTCATTTTCATTTTCATTACAGTACAACGGTTTGATTTGTTTGATCTTAGCTAGCTACATAGCCGTCTTTGTATCAAAGATAATTGTGTAGTTATTGAGGTTCGCTAGCCAGCTATTTTCGTCCTAACGTAACGTAACGTAGTCAACACTGCTAGCTAGCCAGCTAGCCACCGAATAGCAGCACTGTAGAAACGATTACATTACAACGGAACGACTTGATTAGTGTAGTGTTAGCTAGCTACATAGTTGTCTTTGCTATCTTTGTATCTAAGATAATTGTGTAGTTTTGAGTAATTATCTGTTAGCTAGCCAGCTATTTTCGTCCGCCGCGCTGCGTTCTTCCTACTGTCAACACTGCTAGCTAACACTGCTAGCTAGCCAACTTCTACCGAATAGCAGCACTGTAGAAACTTACATTACAACGGAACGACTTGATTACTGTAGTGTTAGCTAGCTACATAGTTGTCTTTGCTGTCCTTGTATCCAAGATAATTGTGTAGTTTAGAGAAATTTAGAGAAATTGTCGAGGTTACCTAGCCAGTTAGAGGTTACCTAGCCAGCTACACTTTCAAAAAAGTCAACAACGCAGCCACTGCTAGCCAGCCTACTTCACCACGCAGCAGTACTATATCATTTTAGTCAATAAGATTTTTTTATTATTTTTGCAACGTAAGCTTAACTTTCTGAACATTCGAGACGTGTAGTCCACTTGTCATTCTAATCTCCTTTGCATTAGCGTAGCCTCTTCTGTAGCCTGTCAACTATGTGTCTGTCTATCCCTCTTCTCTCCTTCTGCACAGACCATACAAACGCTTCACACCGCGTGGCCGCCGCTACTCTCTAACCTGGTGGTCCCAGCGCGCAGACCCAGTGGAGTTCCAGGTCTCCGGCAGCCTCTGGAACTGCCGATCTGCGGCCAACAAGGCAGAGTTCATCTCAGCCTATGCGTCCCTCCAGTCCTCGACTTCTTGGCACTGACGGAAACATGGATTACCACTGATTACACTGCTACTCCTACTGCTCTCTCCTCGTCTGCCCACGTGTTCTCGCACACCCCGAGAGCTTCTGGTCAGCGGGGTGGTGGCACTGGGATCCTCATCTCTCCAAGTGACATTCTCTCTTTCTCCCCTGACCCATCTGTCTATCGCCTCCTTTGAATTCCATGCTGTCACAGTTACCAGCCCTTTCAAGCTTAACATCCTTATCATTTATCGCCCTCCAGTTCCCTTGGAGAGTTCATCAATGAGCTTGACGCCCTGATAAGTTCCTTTCCTGAGGATGGCTCACCTCTCACAGTTCTGGGTGACTTTAACCT
This sequence comes from Salvelinus sp. IW2-2015, assembly GCF_002910315.2. Classification (NCBI taxonomy): domain Eukaryota; kingdom Metazoa; phylum Chordata; class Actinopteri; order Salmoniformes; family Salmonidae; genus Salvelinus; species Salvelinus sp. IW2-2015. Next base: position 8,663,810 of record NC_036875.1, on the reverse strand, counting down.
CCCCACGTCTACCTTTGACTCATTCCTCTCTGCCTCCTTCTTTCCACTCCTCTCCTCTTTTGACCTCACCCTCTCACCCCCCCCTACTCACAAGGCAGGCAATACGCTTGACCTCATCTTTACTAGATGCTGTTCTTCCACTAATCTCATTGCAACTCCCCTCCAAGTCTCCGACCACTACCTTGTATCCTTTTCCCTCTCGCTCTCATCCAACACTTCCCACACTGCCCCTACTCGGATGGTATCGCGCCGTCGCTCTCTCCCCCGCTACTCTCTCCTCTTCCATCCTATCATCTCTTCCCTCTGCTCAAACCTTCTCCAACCTATCTCCTGATTCTGCCTCCTCAACCCTCCTCTCCTCCCTTTCTGCATCCTTTGACTCTCTATGTCCCTATCCTCCAGGCCGGCTCGGTCCTCCCTCCTGCTCCGTGGCTCGACGACTCACTGCGAGCTCAACAGAACAGGGCTCCGGGCAGCCGAGCGGAATGGAGGAAACTCGCCTCCCTGCGGACCTGGCATCCTTTCACTCCCTCCTCTCTACATTCTCCTCTTCTGTCTCTGCTGCTAAAGCCACTTTCTACCACTCTAAATTCCAAGCATCTGCCTCTAACCCTAGGAAGCTCTTTGCCACCTCTCCTCCTCCTGAATCCTCCTCCCTCCTCCCCCTCCTCCCTCTCTGCGGATGACTTCGTCAACCATTTTGAAAAGAAGGTCCGACGACATCCGATCCTCGTTTGCTAAGTCAAACGACACCGCTGGTTCTGCTCACACTGCCCTACCCTGTGCTTTGACCTCTTTCTCCCCTCTCTCTCAGATGAAATCTCGCGTCTTGTGACGGCCGGGCCGCCCAACAACCTGCCCGCTTGACCCTATCCCCTCCTCTCTTCTCCAGACCATTTCCGGAGACCTTCTCCCTTACCTCACCTCGCTCATCAACTCATCCTTGACCGCTGGCTACGTCCCTTCCGTCTTCAAGAGAGCGAGAGTTGCACCCCTTCTGAAAAAACCTACACTCGATCCCTCCGATGTCAACAACTACAGACCAGTATCCCTTCTTTTCTTTTCTCTCCAAAACTCCTTGAACGTGCCGTCCTTGGCCAGCTCTCCTGCTATCTCTCTCAGAATGACCTTCTTGATCCAAATCAGTCAGGTTTCAAGACTAGTCATTCAACTGAGACTGCTCTTCTCTGTGTCAGCGGAGGCGCTCCGCACTGCTAAAGCTAACTCTCTCTCCTCTGCTCTCATCCTTCTAGACTATCGGCTGCTTTGATACTGTGAAACCATCAGATCCTCCTCTCCACCCTCTCCGAGCTGGGCATCTCCGGCGCGGCCCACGCTTGGATTGCGTCCTACCTGACAGGTCGTCCTACCAGGTGCGTGGCGAGAATCTGTCTCCGCACCACGTGCTCTCACCACTGGTGTCCCCCAGGGTTCTGTTCTAGGCCCTCTCCTATTTCTCGCTATACACCAAGTCACTTGGCTCTGTCATAATCTCCACATGGTCTCTCCTATCATTGCTATGCGACGACACACAATTAATCTTCTCCTTTCCCCTCTGATAACCAGGTGGCGAATCGCATCTCTGCATGTCTGGCAGACATATCAGTGTGGATGACGGATCACACCTCAAGCTGAACTCGGCAAGACGGAGCTGCTCTTCCTCCGGGAAGGACTGCCCGTTCCATGATCTCGCCATCACGGTTGACAACTCCATTGTGTCCTCCTCCCAGAGTGCTAAGAACCTTGGCGTGATCCTGGACAACACCCTGTCGTTCTCAACTCACATCAGGCGGTGACCCGTTCCTGTAGGTTCATGCTCTACAACATTCGCAGAGTAACGACCCTGCCTCTACACAGGAAGCGGCGCAGGTCCTAATACCAGTCACTTGTCATCTCCCGTCTGGATTACTGCAACTCGCTGTTGGCTGGGCCTCCTGCCTGTGCTATTAAACCCCTACAACTCATCCAGAACGCCGCAGCCCGTCTGGTGTTCAACTTCCCAAGTTCTCTCACGTCACCCCCGCTCCCTCCCGCTCTCTCCACTGGCTTCCAGTTTGAAGCTCGCATCCGCTACAAGACCATGGTGCTTGCCTACGGAGCTGTGAGGGGAAACGGCACCTCCGTACCTTCAGGCTCTGATCAGGCCCTACACCCAAACAAGGGCACTGCGTTCATTCCACCTCTGGCCTGCTCGCCTCCCTACCTCTGAGGAAGTACAGTTTCCCGCTCAGCCCAGTCAAAACTGTTCGCTGCTCTGGCACCCCAATGGTGGAACAAACTCCCTCACGACGCCAGGTCAGCGGAGTCAATCACCACCTTCCGGAGAACACTGAAACCCCACCTCTTTAAGGAATACCTAGGATAGGATAAAGTAATCCTTCTAACCCCCCCGTCCCCCTTAAAAGAGTTAGATGCACTATTGTAAAGTGGTTGTTCCACTGGATATCATAAGGTGAATGCACCAATTTGTAAGTCGCTCTGGATAAGAGCGTCTGCTAAATGACTTAAATGTAAATGTACATTGTTGTTTTTTTCATTACTATAATTGTAAAGCAACTTTGGGTCCTTGAAAAGTGCTATATAATGTATTATTATAATAATATCGGGCAGATAGTAGCCCATGAACATGATTTACAAAGCAGTTGTCATGGAGAGTATAGACTATAGTATAATAGACTATAGTCCAGAGGCGGCTGGTGGGAGGAGTTATGGGAGGACGGGCTCATTGTAATGGCTGGAATACAATCAATGGAACGGAGTCAAACATGTTGTTTCCATGTTCTTGATCTGTCTGGTACTATTCCATTCCACCTATTATAATGAGCCCGTCCTCCTATAGCCTCTCCCACCAGCCTCCTCTGCTATAGATTATAGTCTAGATATCCTGGAATCACAAACTATTCACTTACTTATGAATATGTCCAATGTAGATGCTCACAAATTCGATTTTATTTCAGACTTTATGTGTACTATAATTGGCCATGCTTGTTGTAGGGTAAGAATTGTCGTAAAGTCGAGTATACAGCCATGTTTAATCTTCCCCTAAGCTTTTATACGAGCTGCCCTATACCTTTTAGCACTCTCGTAAAGTCCGTCTTTTTTACCACTGCACCTCATTTATCATGTATGAGACCCCAGCCCCGGCCTTCATCCATAACAACATGTTGAATCCTGTGGAGGATCACTTCTTATCTAGTATGAGCATAATATAGAACCCTTTCATGTCTCACAGACCTAACATTGGTCTTGCACTGCTCAATATGTACATGGCTACACACACACACACACACACACACACACACACACACACACACACACACACACACACACACACACACACACACACACACACACACAGGCCTATGGGCACATGCAAGCACACGCACTCACACACAGGCAGTAAGATATAATGTATGTGGGCTGCCACGTGTCATGACCTTTATTTCTCCATACAGTAGCCAAAGCACCCCTGCTGGCAGGTGACATCACTGTCTGAACTGGAGAGTCTGTTATTCCTATCAGGCTTTGCTACCTTAAAAGTAATGACCGCCCAATGCACTCTCATGGAAAAGTTGCTGAAAATTCCATTATGAATATAAAAGAGACAAAAATAGACAACAGGAAACATTGAATTGCTCAATATAGTCTTGACAACCCAACTAAATAAAATATAGTTGTACTTACACAGTGTAGATAGACATTATGGGGAGAGGATTGGAGTAAATGCTGACACAAAAAAGTATTACATGCTAAGTATATTCTTAGACCAAAAATAGGCTAGCATAAGCAAGATATCCACGGTAAGAGCGTAACATTCAAATTGGCATCAGTCTATTTCTCACTGAATATCTATTAGACTAGCAACGTGCATGCCCTGCCCACCCGACGGGTGCAAAATCCACTTGTCACTTAAATCTCGCAGGATTGTTTGCTTTCATTTTAATCCTGCAACTCTTTCATACTCTTGCGTGCCTGCTGTTTTTTCCGTTAACGTTACGACCATGGAAATGTTTGTAATGACCTGTCAAACACACCCCAGTAATGACTGAAATGGGCTCAATGGAATATATTGTCGTTCCTTTGAATCAATAAGAACGCTGATGCCACATTCACATTACATCTGAGCATTCCGTTGCGTTGTCCCGGATGTCTCATTTCAATAGGGACCGTCCACAACGGAGTGGTTTCGCAGCGCCCCCTTGTGGTTGAAGGCTACGCTGTGAAACTGATGCCGCATACTTTGAAAATCCCTGAACATTCATTATTTGGGCCAGTAAAATGTTTTATGTGCTGTAATTAATTCAATATCTGAGGGATTATAAAAATTCTAAATGTTTGGAGTAATTTCATCCATTGTTCAACTGTTGCATTTATTGGAATTGTTTTTAAAACCTTTTAACAATTTCGATGACCGTTGCTAATTAGACTGGCCATTCACCCTTGCATGCATAAACATTTTATTGAAATACTAATGATAATGACTTTACTTTCATTAATCTGATGACTGAACAGTCATAACCTCATGCATCTGCAAAAAACCCAGCCTTACTCATGATTCAGTACTACAAAAATGTTTTATTATTTATTTACTAGCTAATTAAATAATAGAAGGATAACATACACACTTAATACATGAGACAAAGGTCCCTAGCGGACTTTTACAATATAGTGGCTTTTTACACAATGACATGGAGTGGGAGAGAGAGAGAGAGAAAAAACACATTGTCGATACATTTCAGAACTATTCTCACATTAATCAWWWAGTTTGCACACGAACCGCCGCCCTTTTGAAATAAGAAATCATGAATGTATTTACGTGTGAGTGCCTTTGTTTGGTCAGAACCAGCCCTCCTTAGCAAGGTTGTTGGCCTTTCAGCGGCAAGCTCTATGGCTCTGATTGTTCGAAAGGGGTCTCCCATTTCCCATCTTCTACTGTTGTTCACTCTGGAAGATAGCTAGCCAGCCATGTCGACAGTTCACATTGGTGATGATAGTCGGAGAATATGGTGATTTGAGACTCGTAGTAGGATGGGATGGTTTGAAGCGTAGTAGGATGGTCCCTCTTAGATTCGCTTTCCTCTATCTGACTCACGACAGCTAATCAGCTGACTCAGTGATTGTCTGGGAGGTGAGCTTCTCGCCTACACCTCATGTTGATTATTCAGGATTCGGACCACGATGGACATGAGCTGCAGCTCGCCGTCTCTCTGGTCTAAAGGAAGGTGAGTTTATTTCTTCACCTCGTGTTGAGGTTCAAAGTTCCAACCATTTCAAACATGTACCTACCGCCTCACCTTTCCTGGTCTCTGAGATTCAGCATTTAAACCACTTTAGAAGTGGGCAGCAACTCCCCGTCTTTCCTGGTCTAAAATGTTCATTCTTAGCCAGTCCTTTTAAGCACTCTGGTCGAAAAGGACGGGTCCATCAGGCTGACACGCTCCTCTGACCTCACTCGGGGCATGGCTACTTAATGTGCAAAAGATATGATTGGAAGTTATCTCTTAACTCCTAAAATCACATTCATATCTTAAGAAAAACACTTTCACAATGTTTTATATCAAATGCACAACGTATTGGATGGAAACTTGACAGAAAAAAGGGGGTATACTTTCCTAGTTACAGTATTTCATCAACACAGTTTTTAATGGCATCACAAAATGAAAGCTCCCCACTGACCATTCCCCACATTCTTATGTTTACAATTATTGTTCCAGTATCCACTTTTGACCGTCTTATAGTTTCGGCGGGAAAAGCCTGTTAACAAAGCACATTCATTGGGTTAAATACTAGAGGGGGGAAAGAAAGTCTCCTTCTCCTGTAATTTACAACAGGGTGTGAACTGTCTCTCGCCTCTGTGGTAGAGAGAGGGAGGCCTGGTCTTTTGAGCTTCTAGTCATGAAATCTATGCAGCCTACTCAATCACTTTTTATAGCTACTGTTTACAGGCCTCCTGGGCCATATACAMCGTTCCTCACTGAGTTCRCTGAATTCCTATCYGACCTTGTAGTCATAGCAGATAATATTCWAATTTTTGGTGATTTTAATATTCARATGGAAAAGTCCACAGACCCACTCCAAAAGGCTTTCGGAGCCATCATCGACTCAGTGGGTTTTGTCCAACATGTCTCTGGACCTACTCACTGTCACAGTCATACTCTGGACCTAGTTTTGTCCCATGGAATAAATGTTGTAGATCTTAATGTTTTTCCTCATAATCCTGGACTATCGGACCACCATTTTATTACGTTTGCAATCGTAACAAATAATCTGCTCAGACCCCAACCAAGGAGCATCAAAAGTCATGCTATAAATTCTCAGACAACACAAAGATTCCTTGATGCCCTTCCAGACTCCCTCTGCCTACCCAAGGACGTCAGAGGACAAAAATCAGTTAACCACCTAACTGAGGAACTCAATTTAATCTTGCGCAATACCCTAGATGCAGTTGCACCCCTAAAAACTAAAAATATTTGTCATAAGAAACTAGCTCCCTGGTATACAGAAAATACCCGAGCTCTGAAGCAAGCTTCCAGAAAATTGGAACGGAAATGGCGCCACACCAAACTGGAAGTCTTCCGGCTAGCTTGGAAAGACAGTACCGTGCAGTATCGAAGAGCCCTCACTGCTGCTCGATCATCCTATTTTTCCAACTTAATTGAGGAAATAAGAACAATCCAAAATTTATTTTTGATACTGTCGCAAAGCTAACTAAAAAGCAGCATTCCCCAAGTGAGGATGGCTTTCACTTCAGCAGTAATAAATTCATTAACTTCTTTGAGGAAAAGATCATGATCATTAGAAAGCAAATTACGGACTCCTCTTTAAATCTGCATATTCCTCCAAAGCTCAGCTGTCCTGAGTCTGCACAACTCTGCCAGGACCTAGGATTAAGAGAGACACTCAAGTGTTTTAGTACTATATCTCTTGACACAATGATGAAAATAATAATGGCCTCTAAACCTTCAAGCTGCATACTGGACCCTATTCCAACTAAACTACTGAAAGAGCTGCTTCCTGTGCTCGGCCCTCCTATGTTGAACATAATAAACGGCTCTCTATCCACCGGATGTGTACAAAACTCACTAAAAGTGGCAGTAATAAAGCCTCTCTTCTAAAAGCCAAACCTTGACCCAGAAAATATAAAAAACTATCGGCCTATATCGAATCTTCCATTCCTCTCAATTTTTTTTGAAAAAGCTGTTGCACGGCAACTCASTGCCTTCCTGAAGACAAACAATGTATACGAAATGTTTCAGTCTGGTTTTAGACCCCATCATGGCACTGAGACTGCACCTGTGAAGGTGTAAATGACCTTTTAATGGCGTCAGACCAAGGCTCTGCATCTGTCCTCGAGCTCCTAGACCTTAGCTCCTGGACCCTAAACCTTAATTGGTCTACACAGACAAGTTCTTTCCTGGTTTAGCTCTTATCTGTTGGAAAGATATCAGTTAATCTCTGTGGATGGTTTGTCCTCAGACAAATCAATTATAAGATTTGGTGTTCCTCAAAGTTGTCATTCAGAAACACAATTTCAACTTTGAATGCTTTGCGGATGACACACAGCTGTACATTTCGATGAAACATGGTGAAGCACCAAAATTGCTTACCCTGGAAGCCAGTGTTTCAGACATAAGGAAGTGGATGGCGGCAAATGTTTTACTTTTAAACTCGGATAAAACAGAGAAGCTAGTTCTAGGTCCCAAGAACCAAAGATATCTGCTGTTTGATCTGACAATTCATCTTGGTTGTACAGTCGTATCAAATAAAACTGTCAAGGACCTTGTCATTACTCTGGACCATGATCTTTCTTTTGACAAACACATCAAGAATATTTCAAGGGCAGCTTTTTTCCATCTTCATAACATTGCACATTTCTGAATCTTGTTGTACAACAATGATGCAGAAAAGCTAATCCATGCTTTAGTCCCATCAAGGTTGGACAATTGCAATGCTCTACTCTCTGGCTACCCGTATAAAGCACTAAATACATTTCAGTTAGAAATAAATCTTGACTAGAACCAAAGCATTTGATCATATTACTCCAGTGCTAGCRTCTCTACACTGGCTTCCTGTTAAGTCTAGGGCTAATTTCAAGGTTTTACTGCTAGCCTACAAAGCATTTGGTTCTGCCATACATACCTACACGTACGCTATGGTCTAAAAACGAAGGCCTCCTTATTGTCCCTAGAATTTCTAAGCAAACAGCTGGAGGCAAGGCGTTCTCCTTTAGAGCTACAATTTTATGGAATGGTCTGCCTATCCATGTGAGAGACGCAGACTCGGTCTCGACCTTTAAGACTTTACTGAAGACTCATCTCTTCAGTAGGTCCTATGATTGACTGTAGTCTGGCACAGGGGTGCGAAGCTGAACAGCAAGGGTCAGTCTGTCCTATCTGGTGAAATTCTTCTCTCTCTCAGGACCTGAGCTCTAGGACCATGCCTCAGGACTATCTGGCCTGATGACTCCTGGCTGTCCCTAGTCCACCTGGTCGTGCTGCTGATCCCGTTTTTTTTTGCTGTTTTGCCTGTGGCATAACTATTCTAGTGGTGACTCAAATCTGTAGCCTATAGATAGCTCATTTTGAAAAACTGGAGTCTTTTTCTCCCCTTTTTAATGATACAAGTAACAATGGAAATCAACAATTCTGTCTCTGTCTTCATATGTTTCTTTCTTGTAAGCATTTTCCCATCCTGGAGTCTGAGACTTTGTGGAAATCTGTCGTAGAGAAGAAGAATGTATGAAAATGTAGCATTAGACACTATGTTACACTATACTAGTTATCATCATCATGCATTCTATAGTTTAGGCCTATAGCTTGCTAGGCCTAGCTACCTACCTAGCTAGTTCTTGTGTTATCTAGCTAGCTATGAAATTGCATGCTTACATCCAAAGATTTGTATAACTAACCCAAGACAAACCACACCCTGTTGTCTCCAATGGGAACCTAGTGAATCGAGTGGGCAGAACAAGGAAGTGGAGCTAGCAAGATCCTATTGGCACATTTTAGCATGTATTTGCATATTTCCATTAGGGAACGCCTAGTCTATGAAGTGTGCGTGTGCAATAACTCAATTTGCTATTGCATCGCAATTTTTAGAAACTTTGGCAAAGGGAGTACACTCTGTAAAATATTTTAGTTTTGGGAACAGAAAAGCCATATATGGCTCTGCAGCTAACTCGACTTGGCTAGGTAGCTGGCAAATGCTCGCTAGATAGCTAACTTACTATGCTAAATTGTCCAGAAGAATTCATGTATCCCACAAATAAAATAAACAAATTGCATGCAATCTCTTCTGTCTTGACTTTTTTTGTCTCGTCTACAAAAAAATTCCCCCGCAGCAATCTATCATATCTGCATTTTGCACACTGACTTTCTCGACCACGTTCTTTTACAAAGGGACACCATCGAGMTCATTGTTATTTTGTGCATGTTGCGCAGATGGGCAGACATTAAGCCTTTAATTCCTTGACATGCCTTAATTCCTAAATAAATCATTGAACCAATGCATCACATCCAAAAGTGAGAACGTTCTTCAGCAGTGCAAGGTTACCTGATGGAATAAAAGTTTGTCTTATGACCATTTTAAGGGCATTCATAATCCATTATTCAACTAAGCTTACAGTTTGGCAATCACAAATGACTACGTAACAATTTTAACCATAACTGTTTATTCATGTGTCTAAAAATGTTTAGTTGATGGTTAAAGCAATTGACCCATTGTCAAATACGCCGTTAAATGATTTAACAATGGTTTTTTTTTTTTTTTTTGTGAACCATTTGTTAACCCGTTTTTGCCATTGCGCTCTCAAGCTTCCATGAATTTGAAACAAGAGCTTGACCTGGGCTTGGGAATCAGACTCCAAAGCTTTATGCACAGCCGGAAGTTGGCACTCAGTGCATGAAAATGGAGGAGGTTTTCTCTTAGTGCCTTCAGGAGTTGCCGAAGTTGTCCACAGAATTGTCCGGGTCACAACGTCAGTGCCGAAAAGCAAATTGGAGAAGGGCTTTAAATTCTGTGTGTCGTCTTATTTAACTGATTACAAAGGTATATATACTTAACATTATTAGCCAACTAGATAGTTAGCTAGCTCTTTGGGATAGCTCAGTACTTTCCAGCAGCGTCGGCACTTTAGCAGGCTCGCTAAAGTAGTACACAAAACAACCAAAGTTAACTTACAGTACTACCTGGTGATCTAAGCAGAGTTGTGTCAATGAGGAGGTCGGTTCTCAGTTGGCTAACATGTTACAGGGTTTGTGCAGGCTGAATTATGGTGTGTTGGGATGCTATCAGCAGTGGTGTAAACTAAAGTACCGGTACTTAAAGATGCACTCCAGGATCTTAAGCACAACAAATTTGAAGCATATAGTACGAATAGGATTCATAACATATCATATGAATTGCACAAAAAATAATATAATAATGAATGATGTAACATATCATAAGAAATGGATGATGTAGTACACAAGTTGATGACGTAGTACACAAAAAACAGGGGCCACTTCTGGCTCATGAGCACCACTTTCAAAACTGCTGGCTGGAATTATACAAAAGTTTGAGAGTGCATGTTTAAGTAAAAATACTTTAAATACTTAAGTTGTTTTTTGGGGTATCTGTACTTTACTACTTATACTTTTCCTCCACTACAGTTCTAAATAAAATAATGTACTTTTTACTGACACCCAAAAGTACTCATTACATTTTGAATGCTTAGCAGGACAGGAAAATGGTTCAATTCACACATTTATCAAGAGAACACTTCTGGTCATCCCTACTGCATCTGATGTGGTGGACTCACTAAACACAAATGCTTTGTTTGTAAATTATGTCTGAGTGTTGGAGTGTGCCCCTGGCATGCCATAATATTGTGCCATCTGGTTTGCTTTATATAAGGAATGTGAAATGTATACTTTTTCTTTTGATAATTAAGTATAGTTAAAACCAAATACTTTTACACTTTTACTCAATGAGTATTGTATTGGGTGACTACTACTTCAGTCATTTTTGATGATCTTTACTTTTACTCAAGATGACAATTGGGCACTTTTTCCACCACTGACTATCGCTAGACTATAATTACAACTTCATTATAACTAGTGAAATCCTGTGTAACACCAAGTAATTAAATTGTACTTATGCAGATATTACAGGTACTCTGTGATGTACTAGTGTATTTAATCTCCCACTTGAATCTCGTTTCCTCAAGCTTTAAATTGAGGGCCAGGTTGTAAGGAGGGTAATGTACTGGATAAGTACACATTAATTACAAGTAAGTACCCCTCAAAATACACTTAATTTTAACTAGCTAAATCCTGCGTAACAACTAGTGATTACATTGTACTTAGGCAAACAATACATGTGTTTTGAAATAGTGTCTTATTCCTCATCTGGGATGAGACTTGTATTATATTTGTTTTCGTAAACTCAACCAAGTTAAACCAGATTATCCGCTTTATTTTGGGGGCAAGTGCTAGAGATATATTTTGAACACCACACATTCATGGTTAAGTAATTGGAGCCTGTTGAGCATAGACTATAATTTATCAGACACCCAGGGCACAGTTGTTAATGGATTTGATGCAACTGAGAAGAAGCAAAACACTAGTTTTGTGAATTTAGTGGAAACCTGCCCATTTGTAACTAGAATGGTGACAAGCGTTTGTTGTTACACTTCTGTAATTACAAACTGCAATTACTACCAGGTGCATGTTGTTATTACATTGTAACTGTGAGTTGTTACAGTTAACTACAATACTTGTTACAGCATAACTACACATGTAATTACACTGTAAAAGGACCCCTTAAAAGGAAGTGTTACCAAGTTGTTCTATATAATATGGAAATAAACATATCTCACACTTACAAATTAAATATTTATGTGTGCACATTGTAAAATCAATTGGTGAGAGAMAGCCTCTACTATCACATTCATGTATACATATCCACTGGGCACACACTGGTTGAATCAACGTTGTTATTCACGTCACCAACGTGTAATAGACGTTGAATTTACGTCTGTGCCCAGTGGGTATAGGTCTACATGAATTGCGGCAAAGTTGGTTCCTGTTCGTCACATCTTTGGTCACGTTCGCGTGGGTCAAACAAAAATACCCTAATTGTTTCGCAATAGAGCCTCCGACAAAGCAGGCTATGACTGCAGGATGAAGTTGCCGAAGAGCAACTGCAGAAACTTGAAGTCTACTGTAGTCAACACTTAATGACCTTTGATCACATGATGTTTGTTAAGTGCATGCAGTCGATATGTAGGATCAAGTCGGAACATTTTATCCCCATAATGAAACACACATTGAAAGGCGGTGAACAATGGTTACCGACTTGACAAAAGTGATCCGCTCGAACGTACCCTGTGCGTCCGAGTCATTTGACGGCATGCACATGCGCAGTTCAGCACGACAGACCGATAGATCCGATGACGTGTTTCTGCATTCACACTGTCCTGTTTATCTATCCTTCCCATTGCCTGCGCTGGAGGACCGACGCCGCTAGAGTAACATAGCCAGTCTGTCTGTATTGCGGCGTGTGCATGAAACCGTACGAGCGGCGACTTCAAGCCAATTCATTCTGCAATCCATAAAATATACAAGAGGCGCTCTTTGTTTTTAAATTGAACGGAGGACGAGCACCTCTTTCATGGAACTGAAAGCTTCCCTTTTAATTGCAACACTACTGTAAGTATTGACGACTTCTCAGTGTGACGGATGGAATGCTTTGGTTCCGGGTGTGTTTATTTAATATGTTCTTGTTGACAGCGTACAAACATGGCTCTTGCACTGTCTTAAATGTAGTCAACCCTATTTAATACAAATGTGCACCTTGTTTAGTACATTGAATTGACGTTATCATGTTGTGTTCGGCTGTCGTGTCTGCTAGTTGCGAATATACAGTGTACTACAGTGAAGATACAGGGAGACCGCATGTGCAGAGCCGCAGTTTAATGAAAGGGATACATTGTAACGTTCTTTTGGCGGGGAACTACACGATTAGTTGACAGAATGGCTAGTTGTTCAGTTGAGCGCTGTCAGTTGAACAGTTCGCTTGGTGAGAAAAATATTAGATTTTCTCTAGATTTCGCATTTGAAGTAGGCTACCAAGCCATGATCAGTTTTTGACCTGTAATAGATAGCATTCGAAAAGCCACAGTCATGGCGTTTGAACAAAATTAGATACGATTCAAAATGGAGCCAAGTTTCCTCTGCATAAAACGAAAGCACCAAATTGAAATGTGGTAGGTTACATTGCTAAGTTGTGTGCCAGGCTATTATAGCCCATGAACAACCTGCCTTATGGGTTTTCAAAAGGACACTTATTTAGGTTAAATCACAGCATGGTTGGGCGTTGTTGTGGTCAACCATTTGATGTAAATGAATAATGTATAGCCTATAATATAGGCAACAGTATAGGTTCAAGAAATYTGTGGTGTTCTTGTTGAATTAAATACTGTATTTGGTACAAATGGGTGCTTGACGTTATGGACCGTCATTCCCGCCACAATAATTAAAAAAATAAGTCATAGTGTATCGAAATTTCGAGACGTAGTCTAAAAATGTTGAGACAATCAGAACATGTCTAGATAGTAGATCATACATATAGGACATGTTTATTCATTTGTAGAATTGTGTGGCGATTTAAATCTCAGAGATCAGCACAGCCTGGACGCAGGCATACGTGTGGCAAGCTTGCATTTGCCCCAGCACTTTTGATTTGGTTTAAGAACAAAATATTGACACAAAAGTGTTGAAAAGAGGGACAAAGTACTGTCGTTTAGACTGATTCGCCTCATGATTTGTCAACTCGTGCCCAATTCATCTGTGCCACAGTCTGATCAACTGTCGCCTATTGATAACAACTACAGCTGCAGGTAGCCTAGAGAAAGAAGCCTATGCCCGCTGACCCCTCTGGGGAAACGAAGCGGTCGTGTCATTATTTCTGTTAAGAAAAAATGTGAATGGGATCAAATTTGGTTTATAATTTCGGATGGCTAGCCTACCTTTTCAATCCAACATTGCCTAGAGTCAATCAACACAATAGTGATGACATACTGTGTGAGTAACTTTTTACTCACACTTTTTAATTACTAATTACTGATGCAAAGGCCTACACAATGCAACCCTGCATAAAGCAAGCTCAGACCTGTTAGTTCTGTTGTTTAAACGCAGTTGTCTCTTTGTATGTGTAAAGGATCCCATGTTATTTTAGTTTTAAAATATAATTCAAGGTTGCTGCAGTTTAGGGTTTTAATGTTTTCATCCTCCCAGGAAAAACTAACGTGACATGATTTGAAAAGATCTGGTCCCATCATAGCCCATATAAAACCCTTTTTACATCTGATGTATTAGTATGTCATACCCTACAACTAGGGTCCGGAGTTTTCCGGACAATTCCCCCCTGCCCCTCTCCAACCACTCTGGGATGCCACCTCTGAAATCATCACATAATGTTACAAATAAAGTAACATATCCTATAAGTACGGTAGTACTTATAAGAATCCCTAGGATTTTTTTCAGTAGCGTCGGTGGAGTCTTCCTTGGTCATACATCTATATATACAAAAGTATGTGGACATTTATATGGAGTTGGTCTCCCCTATGCTGCTATAATAGCCTCCAATCTTCTGGGAAGGCTTTCCACAAGATGTTGGAATATTGCTGCGGGGACTTGCTTCCGTTCAGTCACGAGCATTAGTGAGGTCGGGCAATTAGGTCTGGCTCGAAGTCGGCGTTCCAATTCATCCCAAAGGTGTTTGATGGAGTCAAGTTCTTCCACACCGATCTCAATAAACCATTACTGTAMGGACCCCGCTTTGTGCACGGGGCACTGTCATGCTGAAACAGTGCTGGCATTGTGTTGTGTGACAACTGCACATTTTAGAGTGGCCCTTTATTGTCCCCAGCACAAGGTGCACCTGTGTAATGAMCATGCCGTTTAATCAGCTTCTTGATATGCCACACCTATCAGATGGATGGATTATCTTGGCAAAGGAGAATTTCTCACTAACAGGGATGTAAACAAATTTGTGCACAAAATACAAGAGAAACAAGCTTTTTGTGCATATTGGAACATTTTGGGGAGCTTTTATTTCAGCTCATGAAAAATGTATTTCTATTCAGTGTAATAAAAAATGAAATGTCAATAAGTATWCAAACCCTTTGTTATGGCAAGCCTGAATACATGTATGTTCTGGGGTAAAAATGTGCTTAACAAGTCACATAATAAGTTGCATGGATTCACTTGACTGACTACTGAATCTATGTGCCCCACACATACAATTATCTGTAAGGTCCCTCAGTTGAGCCGTGAATTTCAAACACAGATTCAACCCACAAAGAACCACAAAGACCAGGGAGGTTTTCTAATGCCTCGCAAAGAAGGGCACATATTGGTAGATGGTTCAAAATACAAAAAAAGCAGACATTGAATTAGGGCTGACCCTATTTAGTCGACTGGTCGATTGTTTGGTCGATAGGCTGTTGGTCGACGGAGATTCCTTTAGTCGAGCAGTAGCAAAAAAAATTATAAATCATGGTGTACAAGACACCTGCCTGATTCATGCCTGTCTGAGTGGACTGATCCATTGTGGAGGCTGTGGGGATGGCACAGTCCATCAGTCTAAGACATGTTCTACTGAAATTGTATATGTTTATATTATGTAAGAACAATGGTGCAACACAAATAAAAAATATTATTTTATAACAAATGCGCTTTCTCCTACGTTGGATAGTGGTCGCTGTCCGCAGTTCTGAAACACATCGGTGCACTGTTGAATTGATGCCTTTTCCTAGACCATGTTGCTAAGTTCATAATAGCAAAGTTAACCAGCATATTGGTGTAGAGAACAATGCGGCGGAGTTAGCAGACAAGAAAATAGCCCTTGTCTTAATTGTTTAAGAAAAGTGAGGAGAGGAAACCACAACTTAATAAGGTCTATAATCAATAGCCTAATTGTTAAATGTGCCTGGCTTTATAAATCATCCATATATATCTACAGAAATAAGACAGATCCTGCTTCTGTTGCCTGTTTGACTGCTTGTTTAATAGCCTACTGATTCTATGAGCACCAAACCTCAAGCAACCACATGTCTGATTAACAATTTCACAAATTCTGATAAAAAAAAAAAATCTTTGCTATGCTGTAATAAAAGCTTTACAAACCAGCCTCTCTGGTATGATTTATCATTTATATAGTGTTGTTTACACTGTTGCAAATTGTCAGAAATTATATTAATAATAACCCTCCTTTTTCCTTGAGCTCCTTCTTATTGTTACTATTATTATTATGATCATAATTATAATAATAAGTAATGTGATTATAAGTAGTAGGCTTAGTATAGCAGCCTTAGAGCTGAGCTGTAGGCCTAAGAGCGCATCCTGATTAGTCTTAATACCGTAACTTACTGAGGCCTATATTTCAGTACTTATATAGGCTACTGTATCAATCAATCAGTTATTCGTTCCTGTCATGACACAGCATACGAGTCATTCATGATTTGAAATGTAATCAAGCATTTTAGTTTGAAAATAAAATAACAAAGTGACCATTGAATAATTAGCATAAACAATTCCATTTCGGGGATCACAAATGGATGTGACTGTTTTTAGTCTTTGCTGTAATAATGACTTTACCTTAAAAAAAATGTATAAACAGACACACTGGTATGCTTATAATGTATTTAATATTGTTTACATTGTTCCAAACGGTCAGAAAAATGATATTGTAATCTAACATTACCTGTTTGGCACACATAATATGCATGCAGGGCTTGCTTCTTACCTTCTTTTTCTTGATCTCAAGTATTTTCCACAACTAGTCAAATGTTTTCCACACATCTGACTTCCCCTTTACCTCCTGAGCAACCAGTAAACATTCTCCTGTTTCGAGTTTATTTCTCACGTCCTCTGCGTCCATCTTGATCTGACATCTTTTGCGGTGTTCAGAGTCTGATATAAACCAATTTATTGATGTGATTATGATAGGCTATAGGTCAGTTCCTATTGGTCACGTGCATGCAATGCATACATGTGCCACGTAAAGAGAGCAAGGCATGTTTTTCCAAAATAAATTAGGGATTTTGGTAACATCACTTTTCAGTCAGAAATGGCTGTAATTATAGTGTATTTGGAAAGTATTCAGACCCCTTCCCATTTTTTTACGTTACAGCCTTATTCTATAATTGATTAAATAGAAAATGTTCCTCATCAATCTACACAAAATACCCCATAATGACAAATCGAAAACAGTTTTTTAGAAATGTTTGCAAATGTATAAAAAACAGAAATACCTTATTTACATAAGTATTCAGATCCTTTGCTATGAGACTCGAAATTGAGCTCAGGTGCATCCTGTTTCCATTGATCATCCTTGAGATGTTTCTACAACTTCATTTGAGTCCACCTGTGGTAAATTCAATTGATTGGATGTGATTTGGAAAGGCACACACCTGTCTATATAAGGTCCCACAGTTGACAGTGCATGTCAGAGCAAAAACCAAGCCATGAGGTCGAAGGAGTTGTCTGTAGAGCGCCGAGACAGGATTGTGTCGGCACAGATCTGGGGAAGGCTACCAAGACAATTTGGAAGAATTGAAGGTCCCCAAGAACACAGCGGCCTCCATCATTCTTAAATGGAAGAATTTGGAAACACCAAGACTCTTCCTAGAGCTGTCCGCCTGACCAAACTGAGCAATCGGGGGAGAAGCGCCGTGGTCAGGGAGGTGACCAAGAATCCGATGGTCACTCTGACAGAGCTCCAGAGTTGAACAGAGAAAAGTACAAAGAGATCCTTGATGAAATCTGCTCCAGAGTGTTCAGGACCCCAACTGGGGCGAAGGTTCACCTTCCAACAGGTCAACGACCCTAAGCACACAGCCAAGACAACGCAGGAGTGGCTTCGGTACAAGTGTTTGAATGTCCTTGAGTGGCCCAGCCAGAGCCGACTTGAACCCGATCGAACATCTCTGGAGAGACCTGAAAATAGCTGTGCAGCGACGCTCCCCATCCAACCTGACAGAGCTTGAGAGGATCTGCAGAGGAGAATGGGAGAAACTCCTAAGACTCGAGGCTGTAATCGCTGCCAAAGGTGCTTCAACAAAGCACTCAGTAAATGGTCTGAATACTTATGTAAATGTAATATTTCAGTCTTTTATATTTAATACATTTGCAAAACATTTTACACCTGTTTTTGCTTTGTAATTATGGGGTATTGTGTGTAGATTGAGGGGGAAAAAAACAATTTAAACTATTTCAGAAGAAGGCTGTAACGTAACAAAATGTTGAAAAAGTCAAGGGGTTTGAATTCTTTCCGAATGCATTGTATGTTGCAGCTTCAGAAACACATTCTGTAGTGGTCGCTGCGAAGGGAGGAGAGAGAAACAGCGTGTGCTAGTCACACAGTCACTCGCTGTCTTTTTTATAAACACAGCGCAGCAAGTCTGAGCCAGGCCCGGCACTATCACATCAATTGCAGTCGGATTCAGTCTAGTCATTTTGTGTGTCTTAATTATCAAACAGATCGCTTAAAGCATCAGACAAGCTCAGTGCATATAGTTGATTTTAWTAAAACACATAGGGTGTATCTACTGTATATATGGAAAAATACACATTTGGAAATGTAGACCAATCGATTGGTTGAAAGAACAGACAACTCTTGGTCGATGTAGGACATCCCTACATTGAATATCCATTTTGAGCATGGTGAAGTTATTATTTACAATTTGGGTGGTGTATCAATGCACCTAGTAACTACAAAGATACAGGCGTCCTTCTTAACTCAGTTGCCGGAGAGTAAGTCAACCTGTTGTATTCGGCGCATGTGACAAATAAAATTTGATTTCCCCTTGAGGCCAGTGGTGACTTTAAAACAGAGTTTTATGGCTTAGATTGGAGAAAACTGAGGATGTATCAACAACATTGTAGTTAATCCACAATACTAACCTAATTGACAGAATGTAAAGAAGGAAGCCTGTACAGAATAAAATATTCCAAAACGTGTATCCTGTTTGCAACAATGCACTTAAGTAATACTGCAAAAAATATGGTTAACTTGTCCTGAATGCAAAGTGTTATTTTTGCGGAAAATCRAATACAACACATTACTGAGTACCACTCTCCATATGTTCAAGCATAGTGGTGGCTGCATCATGTTATGGGTATGCTTGTAATTGTTAAGGACTGTGGAGTTTTTCAGGCTAAAAAATAAACGGAATGGAGCTAAGCAAAAGCAAAATCCTAGAGGAAAACCTGTTTCATTCTGCTCTCCACCAGACACTGGGAGATGAATGCACCTTTCAGCTGGACAATAACCTGAAATACAAGGCCAAATCAACACTGGGGTTGCTTACCAAGAAGACAGTAAATGTTCTTGAGTGGCCAAGTTACAGTTTTAAATCTGCTTGAAAATCTTTGGCAAGACCTGACAACCAATTTGACAGAGCTTGAGGAATTTTGAAAACAATAATGGGTGTTGCACTATCCAGTTGTGGAAAGCCCTTAGAGACTTACTCAGGAAGACTCACAGCTGTAATCGCTGCCAAAGGTGACTCTAACATGTATTGGCTCAGGGGGTTGAATACTTATCTAATCAAGATATGTGACCCACCACCTGGATTTGGTCCTTTGMATCAAAATTTACATTGAATTAAAGTAGACTCAGAGCTAGAAAATGGTATATCTTACACTGCAGTGGAGGAACATTGAGAAAGTAATTCTGCTTTGAAAGTTGAAAAACTTGTAACCCCACTTTTGAGAAAATGGCCCTTGAATATTTTGGTGTACCTGCTGGAGAGCAATTTTTATTTTTTACCTTTACACCTATTCCTACACCCTTTGTCTATACCCATTCAGCATCGTTCACACCATCTTAAGCCTTAGCCCCACCAATCTCTTTAAGGATTCACAGTGTAGTAAACAACCAAAGATTTCAAGACTAAAGGTGGTGAAAGTAGTAGTGAATTTAAACTTTATTTAGTCCTTGGCCTAATCTGACTTTGGTGCAGGTCATGTTGTTCTTCACATTAGGTAAACACACACTATATAAAAATCTGTTTTTTTGTCACATGCACAGGATACAGAAGGTGTAAACAGTGCAGTGAAATGGTTACTTGCATCGTGGAGTTTTTTGTTTAGACATGTAGCTAGCTAGCTAAACAATTAATCATAATCCCAACTCTAATGCCGCGTTTAAAACAACAACAAAAAACTGAAAGGGGAAAATCAATTTGAACGGTCTTCCAACTCGTAATTCCAATTTGGGAACTCGGGCCTCTTTCTAGAGCTCCTACACAGAATGTTAGCTAGCGAGCCAGCCAGCTGGTTAATTGTTTAGCTAGCTAGCTACATGTCTAAACAAAAGGCTCCATGGATTGATGTGGAATTGAAAAACTGTATGGTTGAAAGAGATTGGGCAAAAGGAGTGGCTAATAAGTCTGGCTGCACATCTGACTGGCTTACTTACTGCAAATTGAGAAATTATGGACTAAACTCAACAAAAAGAAGAAGAACCTTTATTATGAAGCCAAGATCAATGATGGGAAAACACTTTCGAGTACTTTCAATTAAATGATGGGCAGAAAGACAAATTCAACTCCATCTTTTCATCGAATCAGATGGCTTATTCATCACAAAACCATTTGATGTCACCAATTATTTTAATGATTATTTAATTGGCAAAGTGGGCAAACCTAGGCAGGAAATGCCAACAATGAACAGTGAGCAATTGTATTCATGCATAAAAAAACTAATAATGAAAGAAAAGCATTGCAAGTTAGAATTTTGTAAAGTTAGTGTGGGAGAGGTGGAAGAGTATTGTTATCGATCAATAATGACAATTTAGTTTGACAATTGACAATTTAGATGGAACGCTACTGAGGATGGTAGCTGACTCTATAGCCACTCCTATCTGTCATATTTTAAATCTGAGCCTAGAGGAAAGTCTTTGTCCTCAGGCCTGGAGGGAAGTCAAAGTAATTCCGCTACCCATGAGTGGTAAAGTGGCCTTTACTGGTTCTAACAGCAGACCTATAATCTTGCTGCTAGCTCTTAGCAAACTGTTGGAAAAAATTGTMTTTGACCAAATACAATGCTATTTCTCTGCAAACAAATTAACAACAGACTTTCAGCATGCTTATAGAGAAGGGCACTTAACATGTACTGCACTGACACAAATGACTGATGATTGCTTGAAAGAAATCGATAATAAGATTGTGGGAGCTGTACTGTTAGATGTCAGTCCAGCTTTTGATATTATTGACCATAACCTGTTGTTGAAAAAACTTATGTGCTATGGCTTTTCAACCTCTGCCATGATGTGGATTCAGAGCTAGCTATCTGTGATTCCATGATACATGGATGAACGCTTCTCCCTGTGTCATGGATACCATGGTTGCCCTTAGTTTGAAGATGTAATCCGGAGATAGGTGCTTTATACAACAGCCTTCTTTCTGTGTTCTCTTTTTGGAATCTCTCCGCATTTGGCAATCATCTCTCTGCTTTCACCGGGCATTCCACTGACTTCAAAACTCGGTCAACTTCTTCCATGACAACAGCACCGTTTCTTCTCCATGACATTCATCAGAAGACTCTACAATGTCTGGTTCATTTAAAATGTTTTTTCCTAAATCAGGGATTCCCTCATTGTCCAATTCATTCTCAAAGTCAGAAATAGTCAACATGGCACAACAGAAAGGAGTCCATCACAACATTTTCCCACTGAGCTTTGTCGATGGAGCTATTCTGCCCTACCAAGCAAAAAGGCAGTAGCTGCTCATAGCGTGGAACCGCTGAGAAAAATGGCTTTTATTTACCTTGGGTTTACAGTAACTTTATGCATTTACTGCTAACATGACCCCCATTTTCTCCAAAACACAATACAAGAGGCAGGATACTTGTCCACATGGTTAAGCATGTACAGTTGAAGTCGGAAGTTTACATACACCTTAGCCAAACACATTTAAACTCAGTTTTCACAATTCCTGACATTTAGTCCTAGTAAAAATTCCCACTCTTAGGTCAGTTAGGATCACCACTTTATTTTAAGAATGTGAAATGTCAGAATGATTGCAGAGAGAATGATTTATTTCAGCTTTTATTTCTTTCATCACATTCCCAGTGGGTCAGAAGTTTACATACACACAATTAGTATTTGATAGTATTGCCTTTAAATTGTTTAATTTGAGTCAAATGTTTCGGGTAGCCTCCCACAATAAGTTAGGTGAATTTTGGCCCATTCCTCCTGACAGAGCTGGTGTAACTGGGTCAGGTTTGAAGGCCTCCTTGCTCGCACACGCTTTTTCAGTTCTGCCCACAAATTTTCTATAGGATTGAGGTCAGGGCTTTGTGATGGCCACTCTAATACCTTAACTTTGTTGTCTTTAAACCATTTTGCCACAACTTTGAAAGTATGCTTGGGGTCATTGTCCTTTTGGAAGACCCATTTATGACCAAGCTTGAACTTCCTGACTGATGTCTTGAGATGTTGCTTCAATATATCCACATAATTTTRCTGCCTCATGATGCCATCTATTTTGTGAAGTGCACCAGTCCCTCCTGCAGCAAAGCACCCCCACAACATGATGCTGCCATCCTCGTGCTTCACGGTTGGGAGGGTGTTCTTCGGCTTGCAAGCCTACCCCTTTTCCCTCCAAACCTAACGATGGTCATTATGGCCAAACGGTTCTATTTTTGTTTCATTAGACCAGAGGACATTGCTCCAAAAAGTATGATATTTTTCCCCATGTGCAGTTGCAAACCGTAGTCTGGCTTTCTTTTATGGCGGGTTTGGAGCAGTGGCTTCTTCCTTGCTGAGCGGCCTTTCAAGTTATGTCGATATAGGACTTGTTTTACTGTGGATATAGATACTTTTGCACCTGTTTCCTCCAGCATCTTCACAAGGTCCTTTGCTGTTGTTCTGGGATTGATTTGCACTTTTCGCAGAAGTACGTTCATCTCTAAGAGACAGAACGCGTCTCCTTCCTGGGCGTTATGACGGCTTCGTGGTCCCATGGTGTTTATACTTGCGTACTATTGTTTGTACGCTAACAATAGTACACAAGTATAAACACCATGCGTTTGGAAATTGCTCCCAAGGATGAAGGTCTACACTTTTTTCTCTGAGGTCTTGGCTGATTTCTTTTGATTATCCCATGATGTCAAGCAAAGAGGCACTGAGTTTGAAGGTAGGCCTTGAAATACATCCACAGGTACACCTCCAAATGACAAATGATCTCAAAGATGTCAATTAGCCTATCAGAAGCTTCTAAAGCCATGACATAATTTTCATGAATTTTCCAAGCTGTTTAAAGGCGCTGTCAACTTTAATGTATGTAAACTTCTGACTTCTGAAACTTCTGACCCAGTGAAATAATCTGTCTGTAAACAGTTGTTGGAAAAATGACTTGTGTCATGCACAAAGTAGATGTCCTAACCGACTTGCCAAAACTATAGTTTGTTGACAAGAAATTTGCGGAGTGGTAGAAAAACTAGTTTTAATGACTCCAACCAAAGTGTATGTAAACATCCGACTTCAACTGTATATGACTAACTCATTTTCTACCAAATTAGCAGTTACTGCCTTTTTGCTTGGTAGGGCAGTATTAACTTCATGGCCGCAATGTTGAGAGCAATAGCYAAACGTTTTCAGTTCTTCATGATATCTTTTAAAAAAGCCACGGTAGACAAGATTATCTACACGTACTTAGCAGTTCATGTTATAGACAGAAGCGTGCTACYTTGGAGATCAATCTGAACTCATCTCTGTATTTTTCCATGCCTAAACCAACTACGCTCGTTATTTAACCATTTATTTGTATTTGACATACAAGTTTTTATTGAGGCATATGAAAGTTCACATGTTCCAGAAGGCATTTCTGGCAAAAAACTTATTTTGATAAAAAAAAACATTTTTAAAGTTCAAATGCCTCTCCTCTGAAGTAGTGACGTGCGACAGTTTCTTGAAATGGGTCACATATATGCGTTTTATTTTTCATGAATTCTTTACAAATAACTTTTAAAAAATGTACACARTCATGCTACACACACATCAGAACTGCTGCTAAAAGTATTTACTATTGCTTACAATGCACAATTTAAACACTTGCCCCTCTCATTCCCCCTCCCCTGAATAGATATGATAACAAATATTGTGCTATAAATTGTGCCTTCCTGTATTATACTTATGCTAAGATGTCTATTCTATTGAGCCATTTCATTTAGTTTATTATTTCTTATTGTTTCATTGTTGAGGAGGAACCTGCAAGTAAGAATTTCGTTGGGACAGTGTATACCATGTGTATCCTGTACTTACGACTAATAAACCATTAGTGCAGCCCGGTGATAATTGCTATGCTGACAGGTATAGTTTTCCATGCGTAGAGGGGTATACCTTGCCAAACTGGTGCTCTGCATAACCTTGCTCATTTAATTTAGCTTCCACTCTGCCTCGGTTATTAGGGTGTCGCAGCAAAAGGGAAGCCGACGTAGGCAAAGGAATGGCTGCTCACCATCACCACAAAGAGTGAGGGACTTCGTTAACCCCTTAGTGGCTGATCGGCTTGAGCCGCCCCCGCTGTGCAAGCACATTACCTCAGCCGTCATTCATTCACTCGCCCCCTCTCCGGACCCTAGTGCTTTCCATCCCCCGTCCACTCTCCATACGTCCCCAGAGGACAATGGTGTCATTACTATATTAGCAGCCTTATGGTGACCTGGCAATGCTGTTCAACCATAAAAGGACACTGATTGACCTTGTCCTCATTCAATTCCATTACAGTCAGGCTATATACAGTATTTTCAAGAAAGCCAGAGAGCGACGAGAACCCTGATTTCCTACTGACTGTTGACAAACCTTCTCACATTCTTTTCAATAAACCTTTACACTTTCGCTGTGTTTTCATTCAATCTCTGGGGGAAAATGTGCATCTATTTCTTTTGTTGCCTTGACCATCACAAGGCAAACAGGTTTGGTGACCACAGAAAGCCCCACTGTCTTCTCTCATGCTACTCTTACCACACCCTTCTCTGAGGCAGGCCCTTTGTAGATCTACAGCACCAGTAGCGAGAAGCTCATGGCAAGCACAACGTTACAGATGTTGCAGCCACATGGTTCAGCCACAATGAGGCAAAATGTTCACACATGAACGCGTCGTCAATGTTGATTTTCAACAAACATCCTGGCAGCTTTGTTTTGCCGTAGCGTTTCAGAGATTGGGGGAATGGGGTCACCGATATGTTTAAGCCTGGACCCAAAAATGCCTTTGGCCCCCTCCACTCTCTCATCCTTGACTGTCATATCACAGCAGAGCTTGCTGATAATCACATTGGACCCGCGTCATGCTCATCATTAGATATTGTAGTAATGTTGTCACCAGAATTTTTACTTCGATASCAGGTTTAGTATCACAATACTCTATACGATCACTATACTCGATACCAAAACGATAGCAGTGATGCAACCAGTCAGGATGCTCTTGATGGTGCAGCTGTAGAACTTTTTGAGCATTACAGGACCCATGCCAAATCTTTTCAGTCTCCTGAGGGGGAATAGGCTTTGTCGTGCCCTCTTCACGACTGTCTTGGTGTGTTTAGACCATGATAGTTTGTTGGTGACGTGGACACCAAGGAACTTGAAGCTCTCAACCTGCTCCTTTTCCTGTAGTCCACAATCATCTCCTTTGTCTTGATCACGTTGAGGGAGAGGTTGTTATCCTGGCACCACACGGCCAGGTCTCTGACCTCCTCCCTATAGGCTGTCTCATTGTTGAAGGTGATCAGGCCTACCACTGTTGTGTCTTCGACAAACTTAATGATGGTGTTGGAGTCGTGCCTGGCCATGCAATCATGAGTGAACAGGAAGTACAGGAGGGGACTGAGCATGCACCCATGATGGGCCCCCGTGTTGCGGATTAGTGTGTAGGATGTGTTGTCAGGAAGTCCAGGATCCGGTTGCAGAGGGGGGTGTTTAGTCTCAGGGTCTTTAGCTTAGTGATGAGCTTGGAGTGCACTATGGTGTTGAACGCTGAGCTTTAGTCAATGAACACATAGGTGTTCCTTTTGTCCAGGTGGGAAAGGGCAGTGTGGAGTGCAATAGACATTGCATCATCTGAGGATCTGTTGGGGCGGTATGCAAATTGGAGTGGGTCTAGGGTTACTGGGATAATGGTGTTGTGAGCCATGACCAGCCTTTCAAAGCACTTCATGGCTACAGGCATGAGTGCTACGGGTCGGTAGTCATTTAGGCAGGTTACCTTAGTTTTCTTGGGCACAGGGGCTATGGTGGTCTAGGGGGCTATGATGCCGAAACGTTGGGGGTTTTATACCCAATAAATTACTGGGAGGTTATATATATATGGAGTAGAGGTCGACCGATTATGATTTTTCAACGCCGATACGATACCGATTATTGGAGGACCAAAAAAAGCTGATGCCGATTTTTATTTAATTTATTTATTTGTAATAATAACAATTACAACAATTCTGAATGAACACTTATTTTAACTTAATATAATACATCAATAAAATCAATTTAGCCTCAAATAAATAATGAAACATGCTTCCAATTTGTTTAAATAATGCAAAAACAAAGTGTTGGAGAAGAAAGTAAAAGTGCAATATGTGCCATGTAAGAAAGCTAACGTTTAAGTTCCTTGCTCAGAACATGAGAACATATGAAAGCTGGTGGTACCTTTAACATGAGTCTTCAATATTCCCAGGTAAGAAGTTTTAGGTTGTAGTTATTTATTATAGGACTATTTCTCTCTATACCATTTGTATTTCATTAACCTTTGACTATTGGATGTTCTTATAGGCACTTTAGTATTGCCATGTTAACATTATAGCTTCCGACCCATGCAGAGCAAGGGGAACAACTACTCCAAGTCTCAGAGCGAGTGACGTTTGAAACACTATTAGCGCGCACCCCGCTAACTAGCTAGCCATTTCACATCGGTACACCAGCCTAATCTCGAGAGTTGATAAGGCTTGAAGTCATAAACAGCGCAATGCTTGAAGCACAACGAAGAACTGCTGGAAAAAAGCACGAAGTGCTGTTGAATGAATGCTTACGAGCCTGCTGCTGCCTACCACCGCTCAGTCAGACTGCTCTATCAAATCATAGACTTAGTTATAACATAATAAACAACAGAAATACGAGCCTTAGATCATTAATATGAATCCGGAAACTATCATCTCGAAAACAAGACGTTTATTCTTTCAGTGAAATACGGAACCGTTCCATATTTTACTAACGCGGTGGCATCCATAAGTCTAAATATTCCTGTTACATTGCACAACCTTCAATGTTATGTCATAATTACGTAAAATTCTGGCAAATTAGGCGGCCCAAACTGTTGCATATACACTGACTCTGCGTGCAATGAACGCAAGAGAAGTGACACAATTTCACCTGGTTAATATTGCTTGCTAACCTGGATTTATTTCAGCTAAATATGCAGGTTTAAAAATATATACTTCTGTGTATTGATTTTAAGAAAGGCATTGATGTTTATGGTTAGGTACACATTGGAGCAACGATACGCACCGCATCGATTATATGCAACGCAGGACACGTTAGATAAACTAGTATTATCATCAACCATGTGTAGTTAACTAGGGATTATGATTGATTGATTGTTTTTTATAAGATAAGTTTAATGCTAGCTAGCAATTTACCTTGGCTTCTTACTGCATTCGCGTAACAGGCAGGCTCCTCGTGGAGTGCAATGCAATCAGGTGGTTAGAGCATTGGACTAGTTAACTGTAAGGTTGCAAGATTGAATCCCCCGAGCTGACAAGGTAAAAATCTGTCGTTCGGCCCCTGAACGAGGCAGTTAACCGTTCCTAGGCCGTCATTGAAAATAAGAATGTGTTCTTAACTGACTTGCCTAGTTAAATAAAGATTAAATAAAGGTGTAAAAAAAAAATGGCCAAATCGGTGTCCAAAAATACAGATTTCCGATTGTTATGACAACTTGAAATCGGCCCTAATTAATCGGCCATTCCGATTAATCGGTCGACCTCTAATATGGAGTGTGCGACTCTCTTTGTTTTTATAACTTACAGTTTATTCACAGTTAGTCAGCACCTCTACACTAAATAATTTTCTCTGGGTGTGCTCCAGCTCATACGTTTTATTGTACTGACCAACAACATTTGCATAGAAGTAGCACACATTTTTATTAAACAAGCTTTCTCTATAACCAGTAATGATGTCATTCACGAGGCAAGAGGGGGGGCTGCCTGTCGGAGCACAGTCAGTTTGCTGAGGTAATAGATCTTTGAGAGAGACATGAGAGAGTGAATAAATAACGTTTTCGGTTGCAATCAGCTTTTAAATTAGCATATTTTCATTACGGTTTGCATCACAAACAAAGTAGTAGGGCAGTTAATTGATGTTAGCTTCAGCTGTCAGCTGGCAAGGAAAGTTGGCCTACAAAGCTGGAGGCAGTGTAAAGTGTTCTAGCCTGTATGGACATTGTTTTGCGAACAGTAATTAACAGTTTCAACATTTCTACATGCTGTAGAGTGTGATAACTTCTGTGCTCCATGAAAGGGTAGTTAACATGATGCAGCCCAGACTCCCAGTGCAGGCTAGCAATGAGTAAGTGGAGCAGGCACAGTGCGCGCTATAATAAAGGGGGACATCGGCTGGCTTGATCCGTGAGACACATTTGACAGAAGTACCGAAAGTAACAATAATTCTAGTACCGAACTGTTTTTCATGTTCTAGTATCGAAAAAGTACCGAAGTTTCGGTATACCGTGCAACACTAATTTGTAATTATTATGAGACCAGTTTCGCCCAGGGGCAGAGAAAAACCCCATCGGGTATTTTTAGGGGTACATTTTTTGACCTCGTCTGTTTGCTATTTTCTCATTTGAAGGTGTCTAGTTGGATTGGAACCCATAATGATTGGTGCTTTGATTTGTTGGTTTTTGTACATTAGGTATTTTGCTATAACCATAATGACAGGAGGCCTGTCGATCGATCTGGTGATTAGACTATGGATGACCTTCCGGTCTCGCATATGTCCTTAGCGACAATAAACATCCCACCCCACTCCAACCCTGTGGGGCTGAAATGTATTTATTTTCACCCTGACCTATATGGAGAGACCAGTTCCGTGTAACTATTCTATGTGAATAGGACAACAATATTTAATCATTTTTACTACTCAGAATTTTCTCTAAAGATCTGTTTTCAGAACACGACTTAGGCCTTGGGCTTGACATAACTTCATTGCTGTGTTCATAACTATGACAACCATAAACTCAATTTGGCACCTCAGGAGAGCCAGTGCAGGGACACAACGGTGGCCTCTTGAGTCAAATGGGCCTGCAGAGACATGAAAGCTACCAGCAATAATGTGAATTACATTACATTAAATATGCTGGAGTTAGTGTTGTCATGATACCAGAATTTTGACTTCGATACCGGGTTTAGTACAGTGTATCACGATAATCGATACAGTCACGATACTTGATACCAAAACGATACCACAGCAAAAAAATACGTATTAGCCAAAGTCACAGAATGGCACTTGATCCAGACAGATGAACTCAGCTACTGCTCTGTTCAATCATTGGGCATCTTTTGAGTTCAATATCATTACATTTTACATTTGATGTCAACATTTTTCAGAGACAGACATGTATGCATCAATTATACAATCATACAATTAATTATACTTTCCCCCCCCCCCCAATCTATCTACATAACAACATAAAGGTAATTATTTCTTTGAATGGTAAATCTCTATTCATAAACTGGGTAAATCAATATGTAGCCTAGGCCAATTCACAATACAGGTGAATGCATATTCAATAGGAGTGTGTGGATTCATTCATTGATTTCATGGGGCTAAAGATGACAAACTGTTTCCCTTCCATTTGGGACTTATTTTCTTTTACTGATTTGCATATAAGTAGCAATCTCTTATTTTATGAAAGTTTGCGCTGTCCCTTTAACCCAGTAATGAGTTAATGCACATGCCCACATTTTAGTTGTGTTTGATGAGGGAAGTGTTGCCAATTTAGTGATTTTGTTTTCAGAATCTTCAGCGACTTTTATTGGTAAAACAGTATAGTGACAAATGTAGCTACTTTTTAAAGCTGCCTAAGCTATTTTTGGTTGATTTAGCGACTTCCCTGTTTGTGTATGGCGGCTCGGCTGAGCATAGCTGTGTTGCTCTGTTCTGCTGTCCACTAGGTCTCCCCTGCTCCGCCTCTACCGGCTGCTGCGTGTGTGCAGGTCACTTGCGCCCCTTCCTCTGCCTCTCTTCCCTCCCTCCCCCATCACTCTCCGCTCTAGCTCTTGGTCCTATACCCGCAGCAGAGTGAATTTATTAAATCGGTTCCTTTATTGTTTTTTTCTGTGCTGTTTAGTTATTTAACCAGTTCCTTTTAGTTCTCCTTCAAACTTTGTATTTAGTTTTTCTTTGGAGAAAATGTAATTACATGAGAGACCGCATAATAAAACATTTGTAAATTAATTTTATGATGTCACTATTACCTCATGACATCATCTACCGACTTCCAGTAGAAATGGAGCAACAAACAGCGACTTTCCTTGAAAAACAGTTGGCAACACTGGGTGAGGGAGGAGACATTACAGAAAAAAATGTATCTTTCGATGTGACAGAGATACGATTAAGTAACTTAATGTTTTTGGTGATAATAAGCTTTGAAATCAGGATATTTTGCTTTAATGTTTTGCATATTATCACAAAGTACTAGGGTAGTGAATTGGTGTTAGCTTCAGCTGTAATGTTAAGCTAGCAAGAAAAGAGCCTACAAAGCTGAAGGCTACTGGTATCTTCATGCATTGAAACGTATTCTAGCCTGCAAACAGTAATTAACAGTTTCAACATTTCTACATGCCATGTTGCATTATTCAAGTGTGTTAACTTTTATGCAGCATGAGCTAACATGTTGCAGCCAAGATTCCCAGTGCTCTAGCAATGAGTAAGTGGAGTAGGCAAGAGGCACGGTCTGCCTGCGCAATAGGGGACATCGGCTGCAATGATAGACCGGACGTGAGACACATTTAATAGCTGTACCGAAAGTAACAAATTCTAGTACCAAAGTTGTCATGTTCTAGTTTTGAAAAAGTACAGATGTTTCAGTATACCATGCAAAGATATTTCTGTACCTTTTATTAAGAGGCCCTGCCCAGCTCATAAGTTAATGTATTATATATATATATATATTTTAAATTTAACGTAAGCTAGTCAGTTATGAACAAATTCTTATTTACACTGATGGCCTACCAAAAGGCAAAAGGCCTCCTGCGGGGACAGGGGGTATGGTATGATGCGCATAAATAATAATCCTTAGAATAAAGCAAAGCAAGGCCTCGTTGTATCGCAAAGGCTATGTGTGTCGTCCATTTATTTATATCTGCAAGCCTCTGTTTTGGTGTAGCTGAGTTAGTTATAGTGTGACATATTCATTTGTTATAAGCAACCCATACCATCCCAAGTCGTTTGAAGTCAACTGGGTTTTGGTAAGGAGATTTCGGTGGAAATTCCTCTGGAGCAGGAAGAAAGACTGTACACCCAGTAGCTCTCTTGGAATCTCCTGGAGGATGGTTGGCCACCCTGCAACATTACAATTACAACAACATTATTTATGGGATGAATTGGAACGCCGACTGCGAGCCAGGCCTAATCGCCTAACATCAGTGGCCGACCTCACTAATGCTCTTGTGGCTGAATGGAAGCAAGTCCCCGCAGCAATGTTCCAACATCTAGTGGACAGCCTTCCCAGAAGAGTGAAGGCTGTTATAGCAGCAACGGGGGGACCAACTCCATATTAATGCCCATGATTTTGGAATGAGATGTTCGATGAGCAGGTGTCAACATACTTTTGGTCATGTAGTGTATTTGAGAATGTAAAAACAATGTTAATGCATATTGCCATTTGGTAGGCCTACCACTTCTTAAAGTGGTAATGCATACATTTTGGGGTGCTTTTTTGTTTATAGGCTATTACAACAATTAAAATATAAAATGTAGGTCCTTGAAAATGACAATTTAGTGCTTGAAAGTACTTGACTTTGACTTGCCAATGTCTGTATCAACCTTGTGTAGGCTACTTGCTCAGCCCGCAAATTAAAGATAAAATCATTCGCTTTCCCGTCAGATCTCGACCTGGGCCAGTCCAATTTTTTTTTCTCCAGTAGCTCTCGGTTGGCACTGGCCCGGTGTGCCACTGGCAAATTTACCTGAATGTCGAGCCATGCTGGGCACGTGGACACGTGGGGGTGACTGAAACGGAAATTAAATGCGGTGGATAAGTTTGAGGAGTGAATTTACTGGGCTGGAAGTATTGGCCTTTCAGTGGGTCTCTGGTAGTTGAGGGGTGGTGTGTGTGTGTGTGTGTGTGTGTGTGTGTGTGTGTGTGTGTGTGTGTGTGTGTGTGTGTGTGTGTGTGTGTGTGTGTGTGTGTGTGTGTGTGTGTGTGTGTGTGTGTGTGTGTGTGTGTGTGTGTGTGTGTGTGTGTGTGTGTGTGTGTGTGTGTGTGTGTGGGGGTGGTCTAATTGTGTGGTAGTGTGTAGCCCAGGGTGGGAGGAACATGTTTTCGAGGGGGTTGTCAGTGGTGAAGGGGGGCTAGTTGCAGTGGGTGTAGGCTGGGATCGACGGGACCCCGGCTAGCTAGCGTGACTGAGACATCCTGCGCTCCCCGGAGGGCGCATCAGTGCTGCCCCATCACCCCCGTCACCAAATTTTGCAGAGCAGGAAGCCGCAGGTTGGAGCCATTATTCATGCTGAATACATTTGGTTGTTGAGACTCTTACTGTTGCATCATTGTTTTTCAGCAAGATACAAGAGAAAGCCCTCCAGAGATTAGAAGATTAGTATAGTGAGGACATGCATTTTTCTTTGCAAGCGGTTTCGTAACCTCTAACATCCACTGGAGATGGACCTTCAGCGGAAAAGGGCTAACGCACACGCCAGAGTCGGTTAGTGTCAGCTACCCGCTGTGACGTCATGGTGCATGGGCACACACAGGGTCACCACCACCGAGAGCCCTCTGTACCACTGCCACCCAGACTAGTCCAGTCCACAGCCAGGCCAAGGACTGTTGGGGCTGGCTAATATCAGCCTTTACCACTATTTCGTCAAAATATTACAGCCTAACGTGGTGTGGGTTTCTGTTTAATAGGCTTACATTTTCACTGAAGTGCTCACTGTGAAAGGTACTATAAACCGTAAATATTTTGGATTTAGATTGTTGTTATTAGAAAATGAAAGACAGTTTGTTTAGGTCAAATAAATCAAAACCGTTGTCTTCCAGCACTGGGATTTCACAGAAGGATGTGATATGTTGCTAGATGGGTCACTGTAGTGCTGCACGCTATACGAAACTTCTCTACCTTTTCTAGACTAGCTACAGTGCATTCGGAAAGTATTCAGACCCCTTGACCTTTTCCACATTTTACGTTACAGCGTTCTTCTAAAATTGATTCAATAGTTTTTTCCCTTATCAATCTACACACAATACCCTAAAATGTCAACGCAAAAGCAGGTTTTTAGAAATGTTTGCACATGTATTACACATTTTTAACTGAAATATAACATTTACATAAGTATTAAGACCCTTTCCTCAGTACTTTGTTGAAGCAGCTTTAGCAGCGATTAAACTCGACTCTTCTTGGGTATGATGCTATAATAAGCTTGTCACACCTGTATTTGGGGAGTTTGTCCCATTCTTCTCTGCAGACCCTGTCAAGCTCTGTCAGGTTGGATGGGGAGCGTTGCTGCACAGCTATTTTCAGGACTCTCCAGAGATGTTTGATCAGGTTCAAGTCCCGGGCTCTGTCTAGGCCACTCAAGGACATTCAGAGACTTGTCCCGAAGTCACTCCTCCGTTGTCTTGGCTGTGTGCTTAGGGTCGCTGTCCTGCTGGAAGGTGAACCATCGCCCCAGTCTGAGGTCCTGAGCGCTCTGGAGCAGGTTTTCATCAAGGATCTCTCTGTACTTTGCTCCGTTCATCTTTCCCTGACTAGTCTTCCAGTTCCTGCCTCTGAAAAACATCCCCACATTATGATGCTGCCACCACCATGCTTCACCGTAGGGATGGTGCCAGGTTTCCTCCAGACGTGACGCTTGGCATTCAGGCCAAAGAGTTCAATCTTGGTTTCATCAGACCAGAAACTCTTGTTTCTCATGGTCTGAGAGTCTTTAGGTGCCTTTTGGCAAACTCCAAGCGGGCTGTCATATGACTTTTACAGAGGAGTGGCTTCCGTCTGGCCAGTCTACCATAAAGGCCTGATTGGTGGAGTGCTGCAGAGATGGTTGTCCTTCTGGAAGGTGCTCCCATCTCCACAGAGGAACTCTAGAGCTCTGTCAGAGTGACCATCGGATTCTTGGTCACCTCCCTGACCAAGGCCCTTCTCCCCCGATTGCTCAGTTTGGCCGGGCGGCCAGCTCTAGGAAGAGTCTTGGTGTTTCCAAACTTCTTCCATTTCAGAATGATGGAGGCCACTGTGTTCTTTGGGACCTTCAATGCTGTGTCCAATCAATTGAATTTATCACAGGTGGAGTCCAATCAAGTTGTAGAAACATCAACGATGATAAATGGAAATAGGATGCACCCGAGTTCAATTTCGAGTCTCATTGCAAAGGGTCTGAACACTTATGTAAATAAGGTCTTTTTTAAATTATATATATATTTTTTTCACTTTGTCATTATGGTGTACTGTTTGTAGATTGCTGAGGATTTGTATTTATTTAATCAATTTTAGAATAAGGCTGTAACGTAACAAAATGTGGAAAAAGTCAAGGGGTCTGAATAGTTTTCGAAGGGATGGTTTGTAGTCTTAAACATCTGGCACATAATAACAGCACAATTGCCAGAAAATAGCCAAACATTTTTTAAAGTTCGTCCAAGTGTTTCTTGCTCAGAGATTTCGAGATCCTCTGCCCAGCTTTAATCACTCAAACTCTCCTCTCAGATTTATCTATAGTTATGCACATGCACAAAAGGGATTTATACCACGGGTATGACAAGGTACTTTTTACTTTTCTTATTCCGTTTAGAACCAGTTTATAATAGCAATACGGCACCTTGGGATTTGTGGTATATGGCCAATATACCACAGCTAACTGCTGTATCCAGACACTCCGCATTGCGTTATGCTTAAGAACACTCCTTAGCTGTGGTATTTTGGCCGTATATCATACCCCCTTGTGCCTTATTGCTTAATCATAGCAGTCAAACGAGTTAAATTGACATTCATTGATGGAAAATGATATGGCGAGTTTAATAAGGGAGAATGATCTTTTCTCTTGTGACATAATTACGTCATGTCATAACTCGCAATAATTATTATTTTGAGGAAAAACAAATTAGGTCCACCAGCCGTTCTCGAAAATGGATCGATCATACAGACAGTGAGTCACGTGGCCGTGGATTGCTATATAAAGCAGGCAGATGGGCATCCAGGCATTCAGTTACTGTGGAATGTTAAGAGTGGGTAAAATGAGTGACCTAAGTGACTTCGAGCGTGGTATGATCGTCGGTGCCAAAAGCACCATATCCAGTATCTTAGAAATGGCCGCCCTCCTGGGCTTTTCAAGCACAGCAGCATCTAAGGTTTACCAAGAATTGTGCGACAAACAAAAAACATCCAGTCAGTGGCAGTGCTGTGCTTGAAAACAGCTTGTTGACGAGAGGGGACAATGGCAAGAATCGTGCAAGCTAACAGGTGGGCCACAAACAGACAAATCAAATCAAATCTATTTATAAAGCCATTTTTACATCAGCAAATGTAAAAGCGCTTATACAGAAACCCAGCTGAAAACTCCAAATGGCAAGCAATGCAGATGTAGAAGCACAAATAATGGCGCAGTACAATAGTGCAGAAGGGCATCTCGGAACGCACAACTCGTCGATACTTGTCACGAATGGGCTATTGCAGCAGACAACCACACAGAGTTCCACTCCTATCAGCTCAAAACAAGAAGAAGTGGCTCCAGCAGGCGATTTTGTATGCTCTGAGTCTCAGATATGGTTTTGCATAAGGAGAATGGAAGATATTTTTCTGTCATTTAATATAGTGTTTTATTGAAGTCATTTTAAGATAGAATATATTCTATTCTATTTGTTATTTTAGTTCAACATATTCAATGTTTAATAAAAGAAAGCTCAGTGGTTATTCTGTGACTTTAGCTAATGCGCTTAGTTTTTTTCCGCTGTGGTTTTGGTATTCAGTATCATGATACTTAACCTGATATCGGTATCGAAGTCAAAAATCTGGTATCGTAACAACGCTACCACTTTGGGTTACTGAGTGAACAGAGGCTCCATGATTGCCTTTTAACTTTGTGTGACTCCTCCAGCTTGCTTTGCCCAAAGGCAGACTGGGGCCCTTGTGGATGCCCCTTTTGCTTTTCACCCCTCCTTCCACATGAACAAGCTCCCTGAGACACACACACACCCACCCAAACACACAGGGCTGATATGCTTTGCATAAGTTTGTTGGCTCAGTGATGTCCACCATCAGCGCTTAATGACGCAGGCTTGGCGGTCAGCGGTTAATGGCTGTGATACCCGGGTCACCACGACTCTGGGCCAGGAGGTTAGGCAATCAATACCAAGCGCCATAGGGAAACATCTCAGACGGTATGGTAGGCAAGTCCTCCACCTTTCTCTTCCTCTCCCTTCCTCTCCCACCACTCTGGTCCCTCTTTTTATTCATGATGCTATAGAGTTCATACGGTCATGGCTATGACTTAGGCCTCTCTGTTCTGTCTTATGTTCTTGGCCCTGTTGGTCAGTGGTGTATGATAAAATTGTTTTTGCACTTTCCCCTCTAATGGTTTAGGTTCAGGGTTTAGGGATGGTAAGATGATCCTAGATCTGTGCCAAAGGGAAACTTCCATCCCGGGGTCATATGACTCATCGTTTTACCTATCTGACCTTTCCATTTGCCCCTGGTGGTTTTGCACATGGTTTCCATTTGTTTGACGCCATTCCATTCGCGCCATTCCAGCCATTATTATGTTGTCAGCTCCACTGATCAGGGTAAGGCTATAGTTGGCCGATACTTCTGTCGGCACAGCTTCAGCGCCACTTTCTGGCCAGTTATGAGCAGACGGAAATAACATCCCGGGATGAACCACACACACACGCCTTGTCTCAAGGACGTCGTCATCATCACGTGTACATTTCAACCTGTTAACACAGGGGTTGCTATGATATGGCGGTACATCTATCGGCGATGGAAGAGAAGCCAGGACCATGAATAATGCAGGGATCATAGAGAAGCTGTGAAAACATTCTATTCATGTTTCATAAGCTCTGCGCACTGATCCACGGCTCCATTGCATGTGTCTGGGCGTTCGGTTTCAAAGGGATCCATGCTTGCCCACACACGATGCTCCACCATAGTGAAACCTCGGTGGCTAAAACCTCTGTGCAACCATTCTACTTAAGTTGGATTTGATTCTCCATCCATTTGTCTGTTCTTTTAAATGAAATAATCCAAAACGACTCCTTGCTTTGATGTGAGATCAGACATCGGGAAATATCCTGAAAACGTTGAACATAGTGGATGTCTAAAAATAGAAAAATGTCATGTGAATGGCTTGGTTTCAAATTGTGAATCAGATTAGTTCTGTATTGATGCGAGTACACTAGTAGAGCATTGCCTGTTTGATATGGATGTGTTGATTAGTTGGCTACATAGCGTACATTCTGGCCAGTGTTCTTGTTTTTCATCCAAGTTATCTAAGACTTGTGTTTAGTCTCCCTCTCTCCTTCACAAACCAATCGCCCTTCTACCGCGTCTGCTCTTCTCACTGTCCCGGGCCGTGCTGGCCACTGCAGGCACTGTGGACTGCACTGAGCATCTGGCCATGTCCTCCACTCTGAGACTGGCCAATGGCTGATTCCCTGGGAGCCATTGTTCAGTAGGAGGCAACAGCATGGCCATCTGCCATACTATATATAGTCCACCAGCTTCATCCCTTCTACACACTCTTCCTGATTATGGTCTGCTTAGTGCCCACATTCTATATAGCATAGTCCATCTTATTATCCCTCCCCTATACAGTCTGCCCAATGTACCATACTGGTACTACACATCTCCCACATTCTTAGCCTAGACAATCAGTGCCCCACATCAATGTTCCCTCTTTTAGTACTGCACTGTTTATCTCACTCAGTAGTAGGGCTGGGCGGTATACCTTATTTTATGATATATCAGTATTGATGCAGGGACCGGTTTGGGTTTTTACTTTACCTTCTATACCGGTATTTGAATGTTTGGTTTGTTAAATATGATGCGCCATSTGTAATGTCAATTTTTATAGTTTACTTCCAGACTTGAGTCATCTCTATTTATTGAGTAAATGAATGTCTGCTGAGTGCAACCATATGAAGATCATCAAAGGTAAGGGATTAATTTGATCTCTTTCTGACTTGTGTAAAGTTCATAGAAACATGTCAAACGATGTTTATATTCAAACCTCAGGTTGTTTTTAGCCTAAATAATCGATAATATTTCAACCGGACAATAACGTCGTCAATTTAAAAGGTGAACAAGAAAATCACTCGGTCTCGCGCATGAAAAAGCTCTGTGACACTTTAGGGTCCACTCATTCAGACTGCTCTTACTTCCTCATTTTTCAGAATACAAGCCTGAAACAATTTTTAAAGACTGTTGACATCTAGTGGAAGGCATAGAAACTGCKATTTGAGTCCTAAGTCAATMGAWACTGTAATGGCATTGAATAGAAAWCTACAAAACCAAAAAAWTAASTACTTCCTSAATGGATTTTTCTCAGGTTTTCGCCTGCCAAATCAGTTCTGTTATACTCACAGACACTATTTTAACAGTTTTGGAAACTTWAGAGTGTTTTCTATCCAAATCTACCAGTTATATGCAGATCATATCTTCTGGGCCTGAGAAGCAGGCAGTTTAATTTGGGCATGCATTTCATCCAAAATACCGAATGCTGCCCCCTACCCTAGAAAAGTTAAGCAACGGCTTTTTTCTGGCCAGTTTTCCATAAAGCCTAGCTCTGGAGTGTACAGCTTAAGGTGTTCCTATGGACAGATACTCCAATCTCCGCTGTAGAGCTTTGCAGCTCCTTCAGGGTTATCTTTGGTCTCTTTGTTGCCTCTCTGATTAATGGCCTCCTTGCCTGGTCCATGAGTTTTGGTGGGCAGCTCTCTCTTGGCAGGTTTGTTGTTTTCATTTCTTAATAATGGATTTAACGGTGCTCCGTGGGATGTTCAAAGTTTCTGATATGTTTTATAACCCAACCCTGATCTGTACTTCTCCACAACTTTGTCCCTGACCTGTTTGGAAAGCTCTTTGGTCTTCATGGTGCCTCTTACTTGGTGGTGCCCCTTGCTTAGTGGTGTTGCAGACTCTGGGGCCTTTCAGAACAGGTGTATATATACTGAGATCATGTGACAGATCATGTGACACTTAGATTGCACACAAGTGGACTTTATTTAACTAATTATGTGACTTCTGAAGGTAATTGGTTGCACCAGATCTTATTTAAGGAATTCATAGCAAAGGGGGCGAATACATATGCACGCACCACTTTTCCGTTTTTCTTTTTCTGAATTCTTTGAAACATTTTTTTTTTTTTCTTTACCAATTTGGACTTTTGTGTATGTCCATTACATGAAATCCAAATAAAAATCTATTTTAATTACAGGTTGTAATGCAACAAAATAGGAAAAACGCCAAGGGGGTGAATACTTTTGCAAGGCACTGTACATTATTTGCCCATATCGTGCAGCCCTACGTGACAGTGTGGAAATTATCTAAGTTTTTTTTTGTTGACAACTTTTACTTTACTACATTCCTYAAGAAAATACTATACTTTTTACTCCATACATTTTCCATGACACCTACAAGTACATTTTGAATGCTTAGCAGGACAGGAAAATGGTCCAATTCACGCACTTGTCAAGAGAACATCCCTGGTCATCTACTACCTCTGATCTGGAGGACTCACTAAACACACATGCTTTGTTTGTAAATTAT
The DNA here is from genome assembly GCF_002910315.2 of Salvelinus sp. IW2-2015. Taxonomy (NCBI): domain Eukaryota; kingdom Metazoa; phylum Chordata; class Actinopteri; order Salmoniformes; family Salmonidae; genus Salvelinus; species Salvelinus sp. IW2-2015. The sequence continues at coordinate 8,623,797 of NC_036875.1, read as the reverse complement.
GTCTGAGTGTTGGTGTGCCCCTGGCCATCCATAAATAAAATATAAAACAAGAAAATGGTGCCTTCTTGGTTGCTTAATAAAAGGAATTTGAAATTATTTATACTTTTACTTTTGATACTTAAGTCAATTTTATCAATTACATTTACTTTTGATACTTAAGTATATTTCAAACCAAATACTTTTAGACTTTTACTCAAGTAGTATTTTACTGGGGGACTTTCACTTTTACTAGAGTAATTTTCTATTAAGGTATCTTTACTTTTACTCAAGTATGACAATTAGGTACTTTTTCCACCACTGCAATTGAGTGCAGGAAATGCAGAAATGATAGTGCTGAAATTTGTTTTGGTTGAAGTTGAATTGAACAGTATAAAACAATCCGAATGGAGAAAGACTCATTTAAATCACTTAGAATGTATGTGTAGTCCATCTCTAACCTGCCTGGCATCTGCCTACATCCAATACAGCCCAGTCTGTCTTCCCCAACCTTATCAGTCAGTGAATTATATTGAGCAGTCAATCTGTCCACCTGTCCACCACCCCCTCATTCAGTATGGAATTCAGATCACATCCTATATCTGAGCATTAACTGCCGCATAACAACGCATGCATTACTGTCCATCGTCCTCATCTCTCCACACTATGTCCATTATCATATACATTGGTCAACCTCCCGTCTGTCCAGTACTGTACGCTACCAGATGCCTAGCCATATGTGGAGCAGTGCTGTCCAACCTATAGCAATCTGCCTGTCCACTGTCATCCTCACTCGGTGTGTAATACAGTTCAAATCCATCAATCTAATCTCTCCAACACATAACCACGCATAGAGCAGTTATCTCTATGGCCAGTAATCTGCCACTCGTCTGTCTATCCTTGCACTCAGTATGCCATTTTAGTTATTATCCCAATCTGTACACAAACAGGCTAAGCCACAATCACATTCTGATCTTCTCCCCTCTGCTATCTGCCTTGACTGTCTTCTGTCCACTCTAAACAGTGCCACTAACTACTTGACTCTGACTGTTACCATTTCTACCCTATATAATTGTCTATCTGCCCCATATACAATACATCTCCCATGTCCTCTATATAATATCTGCCAGATGTCTGCCCACATTTAATACAGCACAGTCACTCCACATCTCAATCTTTCCACTCAGCATATGTCCTCATTATACACATAATTTCTACAAAATCGTCCAATGAGCAGATACCAATGTCTATCCACTCGAATCCATCTGGGTTTCATCTCTGACTGTCACTTTATGCGTAGAGTTTCGGGTCAGTCCTTTTTAGATGGTCCCCAGAGCAAGGATTGTACCGGACTCATTTTCGACTTTTCCACTTTATAACTTCACTAGGCTTCTTTTCATTTAAAAGAAGATGGAACATTTAAAAAAAATACGTTGAATAGGCTAGAACTGCCCACGTTTACTTTTCCTCTGCCAACAAAACCCATAGTAGAATAGTTGACCTATTTACCTAGTAAGCTTATCATTTTGCGTTCTGTGCGACATAAATATTCCTCTCGAGGCGCATTCAATTTGTGAGTGCCATAGAGAGATAAACGGGCATTCTGACAAGCAGTCAATGCACAACAATTATTATTTTGTATTTTTTGGATCAGCTTTAAAATTGCAGATTGTGGATTCTATCAATGTAACTGTCTGCATAATTTACAATCCTCCATATATATTTTTTACATATTTTTTTTCTTCTTTATTATTTCACCCTAATCCTACCACCCCTCCCTTAATTAGAGTAAAATAACATCCGTGAGCGCCATRGCGCGCATGTTGATTTTGTCCCCCCACACCAGACGCGTTCAGGACACACAGGTTGAAATATCAAAACGAACTCTGAACTAACTTATATTCATTTGGGGACACTTCGATAAGCAAACATTTATGGCAATTTAGCTAGCTAGCTTGCTGTTGCTAGCTAATTTGTCCTGGGATATAAACATTGGGTTGTTATTTTACCTGAAATGCTCAAGGTCCTCTACTCCYKCAATTAATCCACAGACAAAAGGGTAAACAGAGCTTGTTTCTGGTAATCTATTCTCCTTCAGGCTTCTTCTTTGGACTTTATATGGCATTTTCAGTCATTTTAATTGAAAATTCATGTCTTTCTGCTCAATACAACTAATTTAACTCGTTAAAATATTAAAGAATTTAGCTGTGTATTTCGGATGGAATCAAGGCATTGTTCTGTCACCCTGGCTGGCTGCTTTTTTTATTTGTCTGGCTGATCCATGTACTTAGGGAAAACACTGGGCTACACTATCCTTCTGTGAGCCTCACCGATGTCTATTTGCTATGCGTTTGGCACTGTGATTAAGCAGGATGTTTTTCCTTGTAGGCCTAATTCTGTTGCTGTCTAAACCTGTGGTCTTGTCATTTTTAACGCAGTTCTTGCATCAGTCATGGCGCACTCATCTCTTAACTGCAGCAGGATAGGAGAGAGGGGATGAGGATCGAGAGGGAAAGCGAGAGTAGGGAAAGAAGAGAGCGAAGAAAGAGAGAATGAGATGGAGGGAGAGAGAGTGAGCCCTTCTGTTGAGTTTCCAAAAAGCCATGACAGCCTCCTTCAAGCGTAGCCTAGCCCAGGAGTGGGCTGGATCTCTCTCCCCACACCGCTCGCGTCTGCACACCCGTGGCTGCCTGCGCGCACAGCCGGGTGTCATGACTCACTGTGTCACACATGAAAAGGCGGCACTCTTCCTCCTCCTCCTCCTCCTCTACACACTGCAAGGCTCTGTGTAACGCCCTTGGTGATATGGCTATATATAGAGGGGAGAGAAGAAGCTAGACAAAGAAGAAAACAGTATTTTCGGTGCTGTATGGCTGACTCTGTTGAGTGCCCCCTGTGTAAGGGTTAAGAAGAGGGGCGGATGGACGCGGCGGGTTGGTTATGTAGGCGGGAGTTTCAATGTTGCCATGGGGATTACTCACTAGGGCTGTGGCGGTCATGTAATTTTGGATGATGGTAATTGGCCAGCCAAATGACCCCGATTCACGTAACAACCGCACAAATAGCAAAATAAATAAATATAGATATTTAGACACATTTTCAGCTTTCCTCAGCTCCCGACTGCATTTACTGTCATAGAGATAGAATGAATAGAATGGGCTTCCCTATTCCAGTCAATGATGGCATAATGGACGGGCTGGCGGCCATTGCGCTTGTACCCATAGGAGCAAAGCAGGAAGTGTAACCAGCAATATGTGCTGTGATTTGTTGATTCAACTCAACTGACATTACAAAAAATACATTACATTGCATGAGCTACATCAGTGAACACACAATTTGAAGGAACGTTGTACATTACAATGGAAATGATTGCATCACATTACCAGGCAGCCGTTGCGAGTGTACCCATGAGTTTACCAGTCAAATTGCCAACCGCGTGAATATCTGTCCGTAATGTCTTCAGTCAGCTGTTCGTGCCCTAAAAAATTATGATAGTTATTTTATTTTCATGACAGTCTTCATCCATAACCATCGTTTACACGGTTAAATGGTAATTGTTCCAGCCCTATCGCTCAAATCCTTTCCTTAAAAGTAGAAAGACTGCTGTGTCTGGAATAGTTGGAATTCCACCTGATTTCCACCTTGTCAGGAATGCTGGCACCTTTTAGCCGTGCTTTCATAACGATGAGCAATCCCAGAGTCAGGTGTGTCGGGAATTCGCTCCAAAAAGGCAACAGTACTGCACCGACTGGAGAAAAGAAAGAAAACAAAAAAGAACGTCAGCGTTCTGCCACACAACGAGTGTGGCAGGTGCATGCTGGTCTGGAGTGCATGTGTGAGCACTTTGTTCGCTCAGAGGAAACATTTTAATTTGATCTGTGTTTTTAAACAGGTCGCATTCATTCCACCCTGGAACTTTCTGGTTTAGTGTTGCTATGCTCACCTTTTGGATGTTTGTGGGGAAGCCGTGGCGTTACTGTGAAACATCGTTAAATGCTGTGGTTTTCAGAAACATTTCATCAAAACGCAGAGAAGGCCTGCGCCTGATTCGGGCATTCCAGGACAAACGCGTATCACTGGCATGATAGACGGACTATGTATCTCAATAAAATCTCATTAAATTTCCATGCCGGCCATGTGTAGATATGACCTTTGATTATTTCATTGTTCAATTGCTGATAGGGCAAAGGGTTCTGGTCATACCTCGTAGTAACTACCAAATCTGGGTTCGGTAGTTAAAAAAATGTTTTTGCAGTACATTCCAAAACCCATGTCGGCTGACATCCGTTTGCAATTCCTGAGGTGAAATGCAGAAGGACTGGACTGTACTCCCTGTGCTTTTGAATGGACAATTACAAACATATGACTTTATAAGTGGTTGGAATGCAGGCATTTTATCATAACCAGCTATGCCATCAGATAATGTCATTTTCTCCTAATGTTTGGTGAGGGTGGCTGTTTTTTCCAGTTTATTCCATTTATAGTCATAAAGGGGCTCAGATTTGTGGGTGGAATTATTATAATACGACATTTTTCCATTATGAAATGTTATACAATAGGTCTCATTTCTTTTATATACACCATAAGAATGCTTTATAGCTTTTCCTTATCTAAAATCATCAGTAGCCTACATAATGTCAATTCCCATTTTCTCAGTTGTTCTTACTGGTGAAGGTCACTTGTGCATATTTGATGGATGAAGTGTAGGTAAATACATTTTGCGACTAAGACAAAACAGCAGTCTCTGATTGTAATAGTCAATCCTGCTGCTTCTCAGTGTTCTCGTTTCAGTACTGCTTATTCGTCTCTCCCTCTCTCTCCCGTTCTCTGCTATCATCAAGGTCATGTCACAATGAGGAGATACTGTTTCTGAATGGCCTGTTATAATGTAATGGGGAGAATAAAACGTGTCAGAAGAATGAGAAACGCCGTGTGGACGAGCAGCCGGTTCCTGTTTTGCCCACCGATTGCTCTCGTCCGCCTTGCTGAAAATGTTGAATCTATTTATACCTCTGAGATGACTTCAGTGTTTTCGGGGGGTTTGTCAGCGTGTTTTACCCCTTCCCTCTCTTTCCATAGGTCTCCCGTGTACACTCTGGTTTGTGTGTGTGCTGCAGAAAGAGGCTTTGTTTTCTAGGTGACATCAATCTCCAAGCCCAGTTTTGGTTCACAAATGCTGTTCTTGCTTCCTTAGCTTGTGCTGCACCACCCTCCAATTCTCTTCTTCAGCGGTAAAGGGCGCCAAGACTCTCAAAGGCATAACACTCTGGTTATTATTTGGTTGGCTGTCATGGTGTCATAGAATTCTGCGGGTTAGGCTGTCTGCATTATTTAACGACTATTGTAAAGTAAAATGTTAAATGTTATGTAATATGGCTTCAAACACCTTTGTTGTTTGCCCTTGTTGGCAGTGATCATAGGCAATCAGAGGAAAGGGAAATGATTCTAAATGGCATTGACACCCTAAAATAACCTTTTACTTTGGCACATTTACTGTATCTGTTGTCAAATGACACACAATGTTGGATAGTACGCTACCTTTGTCCAGAACAATAAAAACATTTTGTCTTTGGTGAAAAGAACTGCGCTATATGAATGTTTTACTCGAGACATGGACCATGCAGACCTAATCAACCCAAAAGTCTTTGGTGTCACTTTCATCTCCTTTCCCCTGTCTCTCATACATCCTCACACCCTCTTCCTCGAACTTACAGCTTTCGCTCATGGCGCCACTTCCATGGAGACCAGACCAGTGCCCCCCTCACTCTTCTCCATGTCCACCACCAGGGCCTCTGAACTTGACTCTCGAGACAACGGTTTCTTTGTCACAGACCTAGGTGCAATGAAAGCTGTGCCTAAATGAAGACTGCGGTACTGGAGGCAAACATTAGTTTTTAGCACCTTTCACTGATCTCTCACTTTGTAATGTGCGATCCGCAGTGCTGGCCATTCTATTAGGGCCTTTTTAATTAAGGAGCTGAGTTTCCCAGTCAAGGCAGTAATGTGTATGTGGAACTCAGTTCACTCCATCCCTGGGGAAGTACGGTGTCTGCGTTTGTTTTACCCGCCGATGTTTGTCGAATACAGTACAATACCGCTATATTAAATCCCCGCGAGGACAATTTAGAAGGCGTCGTCACAAGAACACAATTACATGTCCTTCATGTAGGCTACTATTCACACAACATCATGTCGTTCTACATTACAGTACAATATACTAAGTGCAATACGGTTGGTAATACGATTTTGAACATCATGCAGTTTTATCACAATTCAATTAAACCCTATCTGAATTACAGCAAGAGGGTGAAAGGAAAAGCTGCCAGTGGACATGACCAGACACAAACTCTGCTTCCATCTGGTTCCTCCTCGTCAGTTACAGATGTCGACGAGGGCAGTTGAGCAGAGATGTATTAGCCGTTCTTTCACTTCTAATCTCTCTGTCAAGGCAATGGGCAACGTACCGCGTGAATGTTTTTAGGGCTTTGTATTGGAATACAAAACCACATCAGACAAAAGGCACTTAACGAGATGATTATCTTTTAATGGGGTGAGGTGACACTGCTCTCCCCCATCAGACAGAACTTGATGGTCCAGATAGATGTTGTCACAATCGAACAGAAAGGTCATTGGGGAGTGGTGGTGAAGACAGCGAGGCTAGGCTTCTGTAGTGACCTTCACACACACACACAGACCACAAGCCTCAATGTAAAGGGTATGCCGAGGAAGGCCGCGATTGCCTTTAAATGGCAGGATAACCCGCATGCTTTGCCTGGGGTTTGACCAACTGGGGGCCGCAGTTTCGRTAACAGTTAGCTGTTTGTTTGGGATTAGCGAGCCAAACGGCTCTTCTTATGATTCACTGTCGCAGCGCAGCGAGAGCTACGCTCGTTGCTAGGCTAACGATGCAGCTTCAGACCCACACTGTGTTTCTTTATACATATAATCTGCCTTCCTAGGCTTATTTTCAACCAAAATCGAGTGAATAAAACAACACACAATGAAGAGACTGAAATATGTCAACATATACATCACAATGGACTTGGGGTAGTTTATTCCATGTGTAACTCTGTGTTGTTGTCTGTGTAACACTGCTTTGCTTTATCTTGGCCAGGTCGCAGTTGTAAATGAGAACTTGTTCTCAGCTAGCCTACCTGGTTAAATAAAGGTGAAAAAAATAAACAATTGTTAGGATGCGGACTTCCCGTCAAAGCATGTCCCGCTTAGACTAGCTCTTTTATTTATAGGAAGCTGCATGTTGTCCTCCTGAAGGAGGTGTTTTTAGCCTGTTTGAAGTGCCATCAGGCTGCTCATGCAGTAGACTGTGGTGGTATGCAGTAGCATCAGTAGGGATATCTGAATACATACTGGGGCTCTCTCGTGGTCAGGACTACTAATGCTTATCTTGATGCATATGAGTCTGAAAGAAACCGTCATTTTATGGACTCAGTGAGTTTGTTTACAATAACTCTCCTTTGCGCTCTACAAAGTGTGTGCATGTGTATGTCCTTCTGTGTGTTTGCCTGTGTGTCTGTCTGTTCGCGCACACACTCCAGGTTCCACCGCAGAGACTCGAGCTGTCTGTTTTAGCCGCTGCTGCACTCGGCGCAGATGTTATCTGAGTGACCTCTGCAGACAAAAGGGGCCGACTTTAATTATCTGAACAACATCTGGATATAGGGTAGAGAGAGGGACACGTCCTGGAGGTCAGTGCTAGTAATTGAAACGTAAACAAGACACGGGCGAGCAGAGGGAGGGGGGGACTACACGCCTCTGTTGTTAATCTGCTTTCCCTCTTTTTGTGGTCCGTTTTTTTTCTTTTCTCTTTCTGCCTTTTTTCAACCTCCACCCATCTTGTCTTTTTCTCCCGTTCCATTTCCATTCTTTCTCTCCCGCTTTATTTCCATTTTACATTGTAGTCATTTAGCAGAGTGACTTACAGTTAGTCCATTCATTCCATGACCTTGCTTATGAAATTCTTTCTCCTTTAAAGTCGTCTGGCTGATGCACAATGGCTGAGCGCGCACACGTGTAAACTCAGACCTCGTCCCGATGGCTGAGTGTGTGTCTCATCTGATGGCTGTGTGTGTGTGTGTGTGTGGCTGTGTGTGTGTCGTCCCTCTGTCCTGCTCCCTGTCCTCGGAAAAGGCCAAGAGCCACAATAACATTAAATTGGCACTGAGTGGAGAGAGATTTTACGTACTGCTCTCACTGTGACTCTGGATAAATATTTCTCCACTTGGCATATTCAATCTGTTTTCTTTGATCATATTTAGGACTTTTTTTGGCCTACCTATTGTTCCTGCTCTAAGGATTCGTTGAATTTATCTACAGTTAATCGTCAAAAAGCCTATCGGTAGGCAAATTAGGAAGCCAAATGAACGTCTCTCTTACCAATACGATTCGGTAGGCTACTGACGAGTCACTCACTTTGAAGTCACTGTCTCGCAAGTGCTGATGGACTTCATATCAAAAATACAAAAGAGATCTTTAGTTTACTTGTCCCGATGCGGTACCATGGACATATGACTACGCTGTATGATTTATGAATGGAAAGGATACAAGAGATCGACTTTGTTCAGCCAGTTCAACACCTTTTGTAAACCCATCAAGCTTACTGTTCGTCAATCAAAGTGCCTATGCTCCACTACTCCGTGGCTGCATATGAAACACGCCAGGGGCCAACGTACATTTTCTCCCCTACTGGCTCGGACATGGTGTAGTTCTTAAACGCATTGGGGTCATTCAAGCTACAGGTAGCCTAGTGGTTAGAGCGTTGGGCGTGTAACCGAAAGGTTGCTAGATCGAATCCTTGAGCTGACAAGGTAAAAATCTGTTGTTCTGCCCCTGAACAAGGCAGTTAACCCACCGTTCCTAGGCTGTCATTGTAAATAATATTTTTTTCTTAACTGACTTGCCTAGTTAAATAAAAAATAAAAAATAATTCAGGACAAATAGGTTGGCATGCTTTCTCTCTATATTTAGCTATCAATAGGCTACATTTGGTTATGATGATATGTATTAAAAAGCTGTGTAATATAATTTATTCTTCAGAATGGCATTGTATTAATTGCATTCATTTTTGTTTTCTAAAGTATGTAATTTTGAGAAGATTTGAAAATAGGACGCTGCCCCTTTAAGACAAACGTTTCAAAAAAGATATCAACATGGCTACGTTAGTCAAGCAATCCTAGGTGTCTTTTTGTAGCTTTCTTTTTTGCAGACTATCAACAGTAGCCAGCATATTGGTAGTATGTTCACTATTGAAGGTTTACTTTTGTAAATCACTTTCCCTAAAATAAAAAAGCTCAGCGAGTACATTGATGGGCGCTTCGTTTTGCTCTAGATAGTTTGCGTGTGCTGTGTGAAGGCATCAACTCGAGTGCTCGAGAAGTTGTGACTTGCAGGAGTGTGGTGGTGCTTGAATGAAAAGCCACCATATTGCTCAAATACAAATAGTTTGTCATTTACGCATGTAGTCTTCAATGGTAGACTGCGACAGAACAGGTAAATGTTGAACTGGAATGCAAAAATATGTTGATAAATTAACTAGCCCTATTGGGCCAGTGATTGACGAGATCCACTGGCCCGCGACATGTTTTTACTTGCCCCGGGCCATTGTTAATGTTGGACCCTGCACGCGAAAGAAAATAGGCATAAATGAATGTGCCAGAAAACAATAGGCTAAGTGGATTTCGACTCATCGTTACCACAATTATATGGGACATAGCAGGGTCTCCCCTACGCGGGTGCACATGCCCAGTTGTTACCAATGTCCACTGCTGTGGCAGTCGACTACATAAAATAATGATATAAAATAATCACAAATATTTTAGGTGGAAAAGTACACATTTCTTGACTCAACCAATAGTACTTTTGCCAAAAATGTGTCATTCGCCGTGCGCTTTCAATAAAACACAATTCAAATTCAAACACAATTCAAACACAATTCAATCATGAATTTACTGACAACAGAGCAGAGCGAGTCTTGCATCTAGCAACATCACTAGTCACGTTACCCGTTTATGCAGCTGTTTCAGTATAGCACTACAGAGAGAGAGAGAGAAATGGGGAGAGGGCAAACTCCATTGAACTAGTTTCAATGTATGGAATCACTTGGGAGTTTCTGGATTTTGGGTAAACTTCTCCTTTAAGTGGGAAAAGTAGCTGGTTGAAAATGACTCTAATCGGCGGTATAGCTGAAAGCCGGTGCTAGTGGAAAACACTAATCTGTATTTGATGCCCAGCATTTTACAGTAAATGTAAATGCAAAATGGGTCCTTCGAGGAATGACCTTTACCTCAGGCTTGAAGTGCTTTCTCCACGTGTCCTCCACTTGGCTTAGTTTGAGGTCAAGGGAAGGTCAACACAACAAGGGGAAGAACACCAATGCACCAACAAACACTCCYTTTTAGAGGGATTTCCCATTGATCCAAGGACCCTCTTTTGTTTAAAACCTTATTTTGTTTTGTGATGAGCTTGGAGAGCGTCCATTTACTGTGAAACTGACTGAGTGATACTGCGCTCTCGCCATTGGCCTGTAGGTTTAGACACTGTCAATTATATGGGAACATGGGCCAGCTGATTGTGATTTAATTGGACAGGGGCATGTGTGAGCACGCTGGAAACACAAAGGCGCTTTGTTTAAGGAGAAGAGAAGTGTCGTCTGGAGGACTTGGCGGAACAGAAAGCGAAACTATCAACGGCTCTGTAGCTTCTTAATCGCTGCAAGAGGGGATAAACCCAAAGATTAATGTGGATACTGTACCCTTTTTCTACACGCCACATTGATTGAGCTAGGATTGTTGTGATTGATGCGGGACTGTACAGATATCCAAATCACATCCACAGAAGTTGACCCGTTAAAACGTTAACTCTTCAGGTTCAGCCCTTATACACCTTGTTTTAATCTCGTACCAAACAAACGTTTTGAGATGATGGAGGGAGGGAGAGCATGGGATTTTGGATTTTCTTTTGCGGAGACTCCTTACCAGGGAGAAGGCAGCACAAAAGGCCTTGCGAGGTAAAAATATGAACCTCTTTGATCTTGATGACAGATGCGCAGTGCTGATGCAGTGCTGATGCTGTGCTAAAGCCGAGCGCTAGCTCTCTCCTTTTCTCCCACTCTCCATCCCTCCTCCTCCACCATGGCACTCTCCTCTCACACTTGCTAGCCCACCCACGCTATCACAGCTCTCCAGACTTACGCACGTTTGTTTATGATTATCTGCCTAGCGTCTTTTCATGTATCTTTTCCGTGTCCTTCGAGAGGATGCCAAAAGCAAATATGCAACATGTGTCAGTCAACAATTAGCGAAGTGATGTATAGAACGGCGAGGGAAAAGAGGATTCTCTCTCTCATGGGCGTGGACTAGGTCAATCCTGGACTGGATCAGCCAACCAGCAGGTGAGAAGGTCCATTGCTTTGATAAATATTTCTCTTTTTCCACACAGGTAGACTGCATCTCTTTTCTCTGGGTGAACAGCAGCTTACTTGCTGCCTCTACTCTGCAGCAGTGTGGCGAGGCAAGGCTTCTCGCCGTGGCACTAGCTACGCAGTAATAATTCAGTGCTCGCTGTGGTGGGCAAATAAAGGGATGATGTGTTAGTTCCATGCTGCGATCCGGAGACAAACATGCGGGCAAAAGTGCTCATAGTTAAACAAGTTCTCCCTGGTGTCATATGAACGCCTAGTGTGTTTGTCTGTCTGTATTTGTGTGTGTGCACACGAGAACTGTTTGGGTAGTCTGCTGCTGACTGTACATCAGCCTTGACAACTGCTACTCTGAGAGACTGGAAGCGGGCGTACCACAGGCACAGCTGGCACCACAGAATCCTACGAACCCTAACATGCCCGCAGAGGAGGGCAAACAGACCGCTACCAACTGAAGGGTCACACTTCACAACCAAAGCCATCTTGAGTCACTTATAGAGTTTTCCACACTATTGCAAACTGCATGTGATGGATATTTTAGCACTGATAGGTAGACTAGAATTACAGTATTTGCTCAAGTGTTACTCCAACTCCCAATCTCATCTCCCCCACACAAAATCATCAATTAACCTCTGAGGGAACGTAGTAATCACTGAGAGGATTCTCTGCCGTTCCATTCCCTCTATGATCAAATTGGCATGAGCACAGAAGCTGTATTTTACTGGGCTATGGTTGGTAGCTCCGGCGGAGTGATTTAGCTGGTGTAATCCCTGACTCCTCTTGTTTCCTCTGGTTTAAGAGAACGGAGTCCAAGCCGATCCTCTCCTTTTTATCCCGGGCTGTGAATCGCTCAGGCTGTTTGGGCCATAAGCCAGGCTTAAACTGAGATCCTGATGCCCGACGCGGGGCTCACTTCAGTGTACACTGCTTACAGATCTTACCTTTTTATTTMACATTGGCCCTACTTAAGGTCCTGGCTAAAACCCAGTGAAACTTTGGCGGTTTATAAAAAAATATATACTTTGGTAGTATATTACAAATGCACCGATTTTAAATCCAGCTGTATGCATGTATTTTAAATGTCTGGATGTTGGAGGGTTAAAAAGGGATGCATTGAACTCTAGAGGTTACTTGACCAGCGAACTGTGAATCCAACCAGCAACACCTGCTGTTCACGAGGAAGCACTCTCCCTGTCGGAAATCAGCAGCAGGCATCTTTATGTGCCATACACAGCCAAGCTCACCACACTGGGCCTCAGCGCACTCCACAGATCTGCTTACTCACAGATCAATGGCAATTTACAGCTGTACTTGAACTATTATGTAGTTGTGAATACAGCGCGCTGCCAGTTGCCTGTTTGATCGTTGAGCTTGGTTTGAATAACCCTCATGGTGAGTGTCAACGGGACCTCTGTAGTCGGTCCGAAAATGCTTCTCTGGAAGTGGGTGTGTGAGAGAGATACATTCTTATAACAGAGGTCTCCGTTTGGGTATGCAGAGCATCTGACCTGTTTGTGATGCCCACGCTGATCATGAGAAATGGGCGCCCGGACGGAGAGCGTGAGACGGTGTCAGGTCGGCTGAGCCCTGCTCTRCTCGACGGCGACATGCGGCAGCAACTGCACAGCCTCCGACTGCATCACATGGCCTACACCCCACAGCTCTAAAAGTATCATAGTACATAGCCTAACAGCAATATTTTATATAGCCTGAAAGCTAGGGATCTGTGTRTTTTGTACCATAGTTTATCATTTAGTATGTTTCCCTGTGCTGTGTTGTCGCCTTAAATGCAAGGCATCATAAGTGCATCATTATACTTCTACATGGCACAGTTGCTACCGACAAACTGAACGTTACAATACAGCATTACATGCATTCCAGTAATACTAACATTTTGAACACAATTTGGCATATTATTTACATTTACATTTTAGTCATTTAGCAGACGCTCTTATCCAGATTATGTTATCCAGAGCAGCTTACAGTGTATATTAAAGCTACTCCACCCGATGACTGTATTGTCTCTGTTGGTTCACTCTCTCTGCTTTGCTTTCCCTGTAACCACGGAGAGCTCAAATCTAATTAGCTATGGCTTTTGGCTTTAAATTTTGTGTGTAATATTATATATTTTTTTGTTGTGATTTGTGCTTCCCCCCACAAACATTATAGCAATTGAATTGAATTTATTTGGGGTAACAGACATATACAACAAAATGTATAATGTGGACCCAGAGGATATCGTTTATAAATATTAATTAAAACGCTTGTTTCCAAAGTAATCCTCGATGGTAAAAACAATAACACATAAAGATTAAAAGGCAAGACAAAATTACTAACAACCATAAGTATATTCATTTATATTGACATCCTAAAAAGTGGTACTATTCACTGCACTTCTCCCTAACCTTAAAATGCAACCATATTAATTTCACATTTCGACCTTAAAAAACYATCTATTCATTGCACATCATACCTATCATTCAAATAAATACACCTGACCAGCCGTAGGGTACACAAGGGAGTGGTTTCTCTTACTTAGACAACCTTTGCCTGCTTTTTAAAGCTATTTCTTTTTTTTGGTCTATTCCATAGACAAATGCCTGTATAGAAAAACGTGCTCCTCGCAGTACTGTTTAKTCTTGGGATTTTACAATACGTAACACTAGCTCTGGTATTGTAACTGTGTTGGGGCACGATCATTTAAGATGTCAAACATATGATCAAGTTTGTTGGTCCACTCTGGACTCCAAAGGCAACAAGCCCACRTCCTGAAACTCCTGTACCCCTATGTGGGTCCGAGGGGGGACATTCAGCAGATACCTGATAACATTATTCTGCATGACCTGCATTCTCTTTTTCAGCTTTTTTTGATAGCACACTATACCAAGTAGAGCAGGCATAATCAAAATTACACTGAATCAAGTTTGAGACAAGTAGTTTCTTAACTTTAATGTTAAAATATCTAGTGTTACGATATAAACATTTCAATTTGTTCGCCATTTTAGAAACACATTTTGCAGCAGTCAGCTCTCCAGAAAGGGATTGATCAAGGTACACACCAAGATAAGTTACACTTGTTTTTAGATTCAATCTCCTTGCCTGCACAGTTGACCTTTATCTTGTCAGCCCTAAGCAATCTACGATTTGTTCCAAATGTAGCGACAATTTGTCGTCAGTCAACCAATCTCTAACAAAATGTAATTCCTTACTCAAGGTCTCCTCTATGTAAACTGTATCCTTCCCTGATACCAGTATGGAAATGACAAACCAACAATARACATTTTTGCCCAGTGCAAACCCAAATTAAATCAGCTTTTGTTTCCTCTCCACTGAGAAGATGTTMTGGACTGCCAGGCCACTGCTGGGCTGCATTTGCATGTTTTGTTGTGATGGGAGTGACTAAAATGTCTCAAAGGGATCAGAGCAAACCAGTAGTGAGATGTAGAAGATGATGGGTCGTAATCTGTCTGATATGTCTGGCCGGTGGCAAGCTTGTGTGAAAATGTGTCTACTGTGTGTGCACACGGTCCCAATGTATTCCTCTCGGGGTTGACTTCTACGTGTGAGAACACTGACTTCTTCAGAGAGCCACTGTCTGACAATAGTCAGATAAAGTCCCTCTGAGAAGGGGGGGGGGGGACTCTAGCTCAGACGTCAAATGAATCTGATGTGTCTTGGCAGATCTCCTCTGATCAGAAGCTGAATGCGTTTAGCAACACCAGTGGAAAGGGGCCCAAATGCAAGAAGGGTACCATACTTGTGAATCTCCCTCTTTTTCTTCCCCCATCACTATTGAGGTCCAACAAGCTGACTATCAGCCAGAAAAGCCTATGTGTGCTTTTATGTTGTGGGCAAACCAAAAAGATCCCACGTTTTGTTGGATTTTTAGTGTTCCCCCTCTTAGATATTTGGCTGACTTAAAATGGAAGCCCCAGATGCACCCAACTCCCTCCCTAAATCGCGCCTGACTGTCAGAGCCTGAACGCTTGGCAGTGCCATCCAGGCTTGGTGTCTTTTGCGGTTCACTTCACCCGGGTCTGACATGTGGTGCAAAGGGGTTTCGCTTCAAATAACAATCCCAGGATCTTCAAAGTGATGAGTGTCATCAACCTTTAGGGGTTTCTATCTGACTGGAGATGGCGTGCCGGAATTAAGATGACTTCTGTTTTTCCATCTCAAACATTTGTCATCTATTTGTCCATTGCTTAATTGCATTGCCCCATTGGCTGAGGAGTCAAGGGAAAGGAGGCCTCACACAGAGGATGACTCCTGAGATGCAAGGTTGACGTCCTTTCAACAGACCATGTACTGTATCTCTCAACTTGGCTCTCTGGGTGGACCGAGTCATCCTGCTCCCACTTTTACACTGTGTGTAAAGGCTTTTCTGAATGATGACTTCACACAATTACGATGAAGTCCCAGGCTTGTTGCTTGACAAGGCGATTCATCATGATTCTTTGTTGCATAATGTAGTCACTCTAATCATTATAGTCACTCTAATCATCATGGTCACTCTAATCATCATAGTCATTCTAATCATCATGGTCACTCTAATCATCATAGTCATTCTACTCATCATAGTCATTCTAATCATCATAGTCATTCTAATCATCATAGTCACTCTAATCATCATTAATCATTCTAATCATCATAGTCATTCTACTCATCATAGTCATTCTAATCATCTACTCATCATAGTCACTCTAATCAATCATAGTCACTCTAATCATCATAGTCATTCTAATCATCAGTAATTCTAATCGTGCATTGTCATCATCGTTGTCATTGTTGTCACTCTAATTATCATAGTCATTCTAATCATCGTAGTCACTCTAATCATCATAGTCACTCTATCGTCATAGTCACTCTAATCATCATAGTCATTCTACTCATCATAGTCATTCTAATCATCATAGTCATTCTAATCATCAGTAATTCTAATCGTCATTGTCATCATCGTTGTCATTGTTGTCACTCTAATTATCATAGTCATCACTCATCGTAGTCACTCTAATCATCTATCACTCTAATCATCATAGTCACTCTAATCATCATAGTCACTCTAATCATCATAGTCATTCTACTCATCATAGTCACTCTAATCATCATAGTCATTCTACTCATCATAGCATTCTAATCATCTACTCATCATAGTCACTCTAATCATCATAGTCATTCTAATCATCATAGTCATGCTAATCATCATAGTCACTCTAATCATCATAGTCATTCTACTCATCATAAGTCATTCTAATCATCTACTCATCATAGTCATTCTAATCATCATAGTCATTCTAATCATCATAGTCACGCTAATCATATCATAGTCACTCTAATCACATAGTCATTTCTACTCATCATAGTCATTCTAATCATCTAATCATCAGTCATTCTAATCATCCAATTAAATCTCTCTAATTGTCATGGTAAAGTATCTCAAACTTTTGTTGTTCAATTAGTACACAAATTTGGAAAACATCTATTCATTCGTCTCCAGTAAGTCAAACATTGTAAATATATGTTTGATGAAGTAGTAATTACTTTTGTTCTGAGGCCTGGTACTTTCCTGTCCCTTTCGTGTTGTTAGTCAACCACAGACAATGAAGACACACAGCACAGTTTTGCTAGCGTTTGATGACTTTGGGGCAGAGATGAAGTGGCTTAGCGGCTCGTTAGCGACCCAGTGAGCTGAGACTCATGGTTTGTGTGTGTGTGTGTGTGTGTGTGTGTGTGTGTGTGTGTGTGTGTGTGTGTGTGTGTGTGTGTGTGTGTGTGTNTGTGTGTGTGTGTGTGTGTGTGTGTGTGTGTGTGTGTGTGTGTGTGTGTGTGTGTGTGTGTGTGTGTGTGTGTGTGTGTGTGTGACGACGACGGAGCTGTCACACACAGTAATACATCATCCTTTGATTGATGGCTCTGTAGCAGTTATTTGTCTTCCATCGTCACAGAGTGTGACACTTCTTCGTGCTTGACTCTCATGCTGCTGAATGGGCCAGATAAGTGGGCCGCCGCATCCTTCAAGCTTCTGATTGGAGAGAAGTTTATTTCCATCTCCACAGTAACTTGAAAAGTGTTATTGTCTCTGTTTAATCTTCTGCTCTGGGTTGACACTTACTCGTGTGGACATAGACCACGTGTTACACCCCCCCACCAACCTTTATCTTTTTGACCTTGACTTTTATAGAGGCATGTTCTAGTATCTCCCATATACCCTGAAACTAGCTTCACATTAGTTCATGCAATGAGATGTGAAAGGTGATGCTCTTTTGTTCTGATATTGTACTGACGACCATAGGGCTGGTGGCACAGTGCCACGGTGGTCAGCACTGTGACAGCCAAGGGGTTGTGCGTGTGACAATGTGGGCAAGACTTTGTGCGTTAGCTGTCAGCCGCCTCTCACTTCTCCAGTCGCCTTCACATACTCCCCCCCTGCCCCCTGCCCAAGTGCAATCAGGATAGCGGTGTCCCCCACCCCCATCATAATGGAGTTGGGGGGGGGGGGGAGAGACACAACTTTGATGGAACCTTCTCTCTCGTTGATGTGGGACTTGAAAGACAACTTCTCGTCATGCTCAGTGAACCAGGACAATGCAGTGGGGCTGTAACCAGGGAGAAGAGCCAGTAACTGGCACATCTTCCTGCCCTATTTTCTTTCACAACACATTTCTCATTTCAACCTTGGTATTCCTAAAATTGCGGGAAATTATGTTTTCGTGACGCACTGACATGTATTATTCAATCACAGGCCTGCATCTGTGGGTGTAATTTGCTTTACCCCCCCACCCTTTATGAAATCTTGAAATATTTATGAGCGAGCGACTTGGAGGGTTTTCAATGTTTGCCATGGTGGGTGAGCTTACACACAAGCCTAACAAATGAGCGGTTTAAGAATGTCCCTTGTGAACCCGGTTGTGCTTTTATGTTATATGGAGATGCATTTTCCATTCAGTCCATTACGAGTGGCATTCCTGGATATGCATGTTGTTCATATCAGTTCTACTCACGCTGCGATTAATACAATCCAGCAAATGTATCTTTGCCTGAATATAAGAATGCCTTTTGAGCATATCCTTTTCAAGGTCAAATAGACATCCACATACCAGGAGAGGAGAGCAAAATCTAGATGTCTGTGTATTCCAGAGGCCCTCCAAGGCACGTGTTCTAATTCCAAGCAAATTTTTCCATGGTTGTACACGGGAGGGGGGTGTATTATCCTATGTTATGTATGTATAGCTCTATGGCAAACATTTTTTAATTGGAAATGTTAGCTGCTGGCTTCGCGTCTCCGCAGGTTTTGCTAATTGATAATAATTGATTTAATGATCTATTTGTTTCAACTCTGGGCTCTCCCCACTCGTTTGAATCTTAATTCAGATTGAGTCGTCCTCCATGTGTCGCACCGACATGGCCTCAAACCACGCCTTTCTCCAGAGAGACTGTTGCCGGGCGGAAATGACAAGACTTTAGCGCTCCGGTGCATTTTATAATGCTCTATGGAAGGATGGATGAGGGGTAGCGTTGCCAAGTACCTCTGAGCGCAGGCTAGAGTATTTTAAAAGAACTTACGACTCCTTTGAGTCACTATGCGTCGATACTTCAAAAGTGTAAACTCTTAAACCTTTACTATGTATCTATGTTTGTCCTCTGTTGTTGCGTGCCTTTTTTTTTTTCTGAAATCGATACTTTTTAGTAAAACATTAAATCAAATACAACCACCGACTTTTCCCCCATCGCTGTTGCTCTAAGATGGCAAGTCAATGCGCATGTGCCAATTTGAATCTCAACAAGGAAAACAGTCCGTGGTTGTGTTTGTTTAACATTTTATTAAAAAGTATGGATTTCAGSAAACAAAATGAATTTTATTTTTATTTTTATTAATTTATTTTTTATTCATTTTAAAATGAATCACTAAACAACAGAGGACAAACATAGTTACACGGGCCAGAGTTTCCATTTTAATTCACCGGATATTTTAAGACATTTTCCGGAACCATATGCATTGGTTGCTTAACCTGATTAAGGCATCCACCCACGGTTGTCAAAATGACAGAAATCACATTTAGTTTATGGTAATTCATCTTCACAGAACATGCAACTCGGATGCAACGAATTCCGAAGATGTTAGAGTACGTAGGTGGCGCGTCCATAAGGCTAGCGGAAGCGAAGCTTTCCCCAAATTAAATTAAATTGCCAAAATAATATAGCTTAATTAACTTTCTCCCATCTATACAGAAATAAATAAAATCATTCAAAATAGGCTACTACACCAGAAAGCATGATTTGGCCACAGAGGATCATTAGCTCTTTAAAAAAAAAAAACGATGAATTGTTTTAAATCAAATCGCCTACAGTTGGAAGGGCTGACAATTTGGGCAGAGCGAACGGCAAATACCAAATAGATGATTGTTGAGTTGTGACTGTCAGTGAAAAGCAGAGAGACCCAGCCAGGCATATTGCAATATTTAAAAATACAATCGTGGAAAAACAGTTTGGAAAACGAATGGCTGTTGTTGTGAAGAGAAGACCGTGAAAAGTAGCCTATCTTCTTGGTACCAGCCGGAGAACATCGTCCATATCCCCGGTGATTGTGCATATTCACAGTTTTTAATCATTGGGTCAGTGCCACTTTTGTTTGTTTTTGGACAATCATTTCCTCCTCCAGGTTAGATGGATGTCATATTGTATTTGTCTCCCCTTAGGTCTGTTATATGGATTAGACAACTTCATTTTAATTGATTTATTGAGCCTAAAATGACCTGCTAACAGAAATCCTGGTAGGTTTAAGAATTTAGTTGTTTTTTAAAAATATCAATGCATAACAACTCGCAGGAGTCGTTGGTTCATTTAAAAAAGACATCTGCTCTCAACTCTGTGGAGAAGGTACTTGGCAAGGGGTAGCCTCTTTTGTTATTATTTTGCTCCCTCGCTCTTTGGCTATGGTATGCTCCATGGTCTGAGGGGGTTGCTATGCTTGGGTCTCATTCTCTCGCTCTCTCTCTCTGTCTTGAAAGGAGACCTGGTTTCCTCTTGACACAATACTGTTTTGATCAGTCACACGTGATAAAAAATCTGCTTAAGCCATTGCTAATCATTCTAGGTCAGAGCTGTGAGGAGCCGCCCTTTAATCTCCATACAAGATTTGTTTGCTAGTGAAGTGTACATGCACACACAGGCTTACTCTATGTACAGTATGTGACGTACACACTATGAATTGAAATTTTTTTTTTTGCAAATTGTGAAAAATTTACTTGGCTCGAAAGGTTTTTTGAACGAACAGAGTACCAAGTGGGTGTCAAACGTATGTTTTCCCTTCTGAAATATTCCATATTGACAAATTTTTCTCCTCGGATATTTTATTTATTCTGATATTTGCAAAGCCTCGGTTTTAAAATTGCAACAGGGAGGCGGTCAATTCCTTTGTTTGTATGAGAGAGTGAATGTGTTATAAGAATCACTCGACAGGTTTTGAGAGTTAATGAATTGGGAGCAGAAGTACAGACACATACACCCTGTTCATCGCTTGATCACTGACAGTTGAATACATTCACTGAAATGGAATCTCCAACATTCACGTGAAGAGCCCCTCCAATCAAATCTAATTTGAATTCACCTTCCGAATGGCTTGGAGTGTAGCTGGACTATTACCGAATTTCTGCCTGGTTATTGTACTGTACAATGTTCCCTTTGTATTCTGACGTCAACGTTGCATATCAACTAGTGAAGAATACACACTGCCCGGTGATAGGCTTTGATAGAGAGCACCGGACAGGGGATTCTTTCTCCTCCTCCTCCTCCGACTGAATGAATGGATGTGGATGAATGGAGTTTGTCCTCTCTGCTGCCTTCCTTCTTTCATGAGCGAGGGAGGAGGTAGACGGCCGGGGGAAGATTAAGAGGGAGGCCCATCAAATGGAGAAGAGAGAGGGGAGAAAATGTTGACGCCTCAGGATTGGTCAGCCACCGCATTACACTCGCTTTGAGGGAAGAATTTCCCTGTGTCTACACGTGCACGCATACACATATGCAGATACATCTATCTTAAGGTATTCCAGTACAATTTTTCTTCTCTCTTGGTCACTCATGCGTGCCCTTTTTCTGCTTCGTGCCTTTTCTATGCCCCCAAAAATCTGCAGCCCTTGTCCTAGCTCTCCAGGACCAGTGTTATAATAAAAAAACATTATTTTAGGCGACTTGGCAAAGACCTCACATACTTATTTAGTAAATAGTAAAGTAAATAGTATTTATTATATGATGAGTTAACAGTGAGAGGTCTTTAAGAGGTCTGTGTCTAGTCACAAAGCACAGCTACCATGACTGTCCCCTCCACAGCCACCTGAAAGTCTTTTAGAGCGGTCACATTTACCTCTGACACAAGCGACCATAAGGGCATTTTGAGGATTGTTAAAATGCTGCGAAACAGGGGTAGTAGATCAATATTTAATTCCACGTTTTTATAGCGATCAATGCGGCCGTATTGACGTCTGAAAAAAGATAGCGTTCCTGGCCAAAGGAGCAGACGGGGCTTTTTAAACAGTTCTCGACTATTTGATGGACAACTTGATTGATGGGTTTGGCTGAGTTAAACAAGTGGAACTGGGTTGGATGACTTGAACAGAAGCGAAATGAAGTGAAGTCTATTTTAAAGCAAGTTCTGCCTCAGCCGAGTGCATGGAGCAATAACAAAGGGTGTCCTAGAAAGACGCAGAGTCACGCTAACTAAAACGGACACAATCGCACTCGCATGCAATATGCTCATAGCCTCATAATGACCACACACAGACACCCAATGTCTGCTTTCTTTGGATCCAAACCAAAACATTTCTGCAAGCATGCACATTTTAGAGTTGTATGGACCCTATACACATCTATGGACCATTGAGTCCAACTCGAAATGCACACGTACACACAGAGGGACACTGAGAATAGAAGGTCAGTGAGTGTGAGTGGATGTCATGATGCTTGGTTCCCAGTGACCCTGCTGGGGAAGGGTCTCCCTGAGTGGACACACACTCTGAGACGGAGCCTCTGCCTCTGATGCTCCCTGCTCTGCTGTCAATTTCTCTCCCACCACACGCATGCAGGCACACACACGTGAAAACAAACACACACAGCGCATTATCCTGACGAGACGGGAGGAACAGCCTGGGGTGGGTGTTTTTGTGTGTGTGTGTGGGGAGTTGGGATGTTACATCTGTGAGGGTCATCTCTCTCTCTCTCGCTGTCTCGCTCGCTCTCTTTTCCCCATCTCTCTCTCTCTCTCTCATTTGCTTGTGTTGTCAAGGACTCTCTCCCACCGGCCACATCCACTAGAGCTGTGCTGCAGCAGCCTCCGTCCCCGGTAGGAAATAGGTTCTGATTGGTGGGACAAGTTGAATAAATTACACAAGCACTGTTATACTCCGCAGTGGCCAACTGTGTTCCGACTGATCTCTCTCTCCCTCGCCTCTTTCCCCATTTCCCCACGTCTCCATCACATATCTTTCTCTCCTCTTTTTGTCTGAGCCACCGTCTCATTGACTTGTTCTACTCTACCGTTATCTCGTCTTATCTTTTGTTCTCCACTCTCCACTGTTATTTTGTTGCAGGGCGGCAGGTAGCCTGGCGGTTAGGCGCCGGCGAGGTAAAATCTGTCGTTCTGCCCTTGCAACGGAATAAACCCTAATTGTTCCTGTGAGTGGGATATGCAAAAAAAATGGATTTCCATTTCACACCTGTACAAGTTACCCACTTCGTACAGTGAAACAGGACTAGATAAGCACACCCTAATTATAAAACTGATTGACTTCAATTTTTTTCTGAACAGCAAGGCAAGCTTATAATAAAAAATATATAATTCAAAGGAAATGCTTTAGCTAGATTCTTTACATCCATTGGGTTCCGTGAGATGACAGACTGATTTGCTCAGGAGTCCCTAAAACATTAAACGATACGAATTACAATTCATAATGTCAAAAGCCCATAATTGCAAGCTAAATGTTTAGCTAGCTGAATAATGTTAGCTACGCTTCTCTCAAATTTAAATTGGAATACCACTCTGACAAAGCCTTGTTGGGGCTCACGGGATTGCGCAAAATGGAGGGGGGGGGGGGGGGTATTGGGATTGAGTCTGAGTTGCACTGCCCGGGCTTGTTAGGCCTTGTGATTCACTGCCAAAAATATGACACAACTCTCCAGGATTGAGGCCTTTATTGTTATTGTTGATTTATGGCATTCTCACGCCAAGGATTTCCCTCTGTGCGTGCGTGCGTGCGTGAGTGAGAGGAGAGAGAGCGAGATCAAACAACATGATGGCGGGAGAATGAAAATGACAGTTCTCAGAAGTGTGATTTTCAAAATTGAGTTTGAGCGTCGAACAAGAACCTCTGAATGCCATCAGCTCACACAGCCTGTTGCGTCAGCAGCATCTTGGCTATTGTCATCATTATCACAAATCAGTGAATGATAACGATTAAAGGATTACACAACAGTATCATTTATCCTTTCATCGATATCATCACTTAGATTCTTTGTACTAAATATCATCAGTATCAGTGTCTTTGATTTGACTGTAATGCTAATCTTAATTTATATGTCATTTTATGTAAACTGTGACGATTATGTTTGATCATAATCTTATGCTTGACTGTTATAATTTAATCTATAACTGCGATTTGACTTATTCTCCATCTTAAAGTTATTCCTCATCATCCCATGGTTGATATGTTTGTATATCCTCCCTATGTATGTGTATGAGTATGCTGCCTCTGCCAAGAAGCCTGGGTTTTCATGGCACAGGTGATAGTGCACTTGTCCCGTAACCTGCTGTATTCGGATCATGTGACCAATAACATTTGATTTGACTTGACACACACACAACACACAACACACACACACACACACACACAACACACACACACACACACACAACACCACACCACACACACACACACAAACACAAACAAGCGCGCACACACCCTGCAGGCCACGGTGGAGCTACAACTTGGTTGTTTACGGTTAAATCAGTCAGAAGAACAAGAAGCTTTTAATGCAGCGCTCCTCTTCACTCCCCTTTAATGAGTGGCCATGACCCATAATCTATAGTGTGTACTTACCCTGAGGGCTAATCAGCCTGATGAGCAGTGTGTGTGTGTGTGTGTGTGCGTGTGCGTGTGTCAGGTGTATGTTGAGCATCATGACTGTCGGATGGTTGACTGTTTTTGTTGTGATGTAGATCTTTTCCTCTCTGGCTGTCTCTAATGCTTGTCCTTTTACAGTAATGTCAAGTGTTGCGTTGCTTTGTCTTTTACATCACACCGTGCCAGTAGGTGTAGGCTATCTGGTAGTAGGTGTAGGACCTCTGACAGTCTCTATGGGGGTACCACAGGGTTCAATTCTCGGGCCGACTCTTTTCTCTGTATATATCAACGATGTCGCTCTTGCTGCGTGTGATTCCCTGATCCACTTCTACACAGACAATACCATTCTGTATACATCTGGCCCTTCTTTGGACATCTGGCCCTTCTGTTAACAAACATCCAAATGAGCTTCAATGCCATACAACACTCCTTCCGTGGCCTCTAACTGCTCTTAAATGCTAGTAAAACGAAATGCATGCTTTTCAACCGTTCGCTGCCCGCACCCTCCCTTCCGACTAGCATCACTACTCTGGACGGTTCCGACTTAGAATATGTGGACAAATACAAATACCAAGGTGTCTGGCTAGACTGTAAACTCTCCTTCCAGACTCATATTAAACATCTCCAATCCAAAATTAAATCTAGAATCGGCTTCCTATTTCGCAACAAAGCCCCCTTCACTCACGCCGCCAAACATACCCTCGGAAAACTGACTATCCTACCAATCCTCGACTTCGACGATGTCATCTACAAAATAGCCTCCAACACTCTACTCTGCAAACTGGATGTAGTCTATCACAGTGCCATCCGTTTTGTCACCAAAGCCCCATACACCACCCACCACTGCGACCTGTATGCTCTCGTCGGCTGGCCCTCACTACATATTCGTCGCCAGACCCACTGGCTCCAGGTCATCTAAGTCTTTGCTAGGTAAAGCTCCGCCTTATCTCAGCTCACTGGTCACGATAACAACACCCACCCGTAGCACGCGCTCCAGCAGGTATATCTCACTGGTCATCCCCAAAGCCAACGCCTCCTTTGACCGCCTTTCCTTCCAGTTCTCTGCTGCCAATGACTGGAACGAATTGCAAAAATCGCTGAGGCTGGAGACTTATATTTTCCTCACTAACTTTAAACATCAGCTATATGAGCAGCTAACCGATCGCTGCAGCTGTACGTAGCCCATCTGTAAATAGCCCACACAATCTACCTCTTTTGCACACCAGTATTTCTACTTGCACATCATCATCTGCACATCTATCACTCCAGTGTTAATTTGCTGAATTCTAATTACTTCGCTACTATGGCCTATTTATTGGCTTACCTCATGCCATTTGCACACACTGTATATAGACTTTCTTTTTTCTATTGTGTTATTGACTGTACGCTTGTTTATTCCATGTGTAACTCTATGTTGTTGTTTGTGTCGCACTGCTTTGCTTTATCTTGGCCAGGTCGCAGTTGTAAATGAGAACTTGTTCTCAACTAGCCTACCTGGTTAAATAAAGGTTAAATAAAAAATAAATAAATAAAATCTACAGTGCCCTCAGAAAGCATTCACACCTCTTTCCTTTTCCCACATTTTGTTGTTACATTTTTTTGTCAACGATTGACACAAAATGCTCTGTCACAAAGTGGAAGAAAAATTTGTAAAACACTTATGGGAAAAAAAAACACWAATATATCTTGATTAGATATGTATTCAACCCCCTGAGTCAATATAGCTAGAATCACCTTTGACAGAGATTACATCTGGGAGTCATTCTGGGTAAGTCTCTAAGAGCTTTGCACACCTGGTTTGTACAATATTTGCACATTATTCTATTTAAAATTCTTCAAGCTCTGTCCAGTTGGTTGTTGGTCATTGCTAGACAGACATTTTCATGTCTTGGCATAGATTTTCAAGCCGATTTAAGTGCAAACTGTAACTAGGCCACTCAGGAACATTCAATGTCGTCTTGGTAAGCAACTCCAGTGTATATTTGGCCTTGTGTTTTAGGTTATTGTCCTGCTGAAAGGTGAATATGTCTACCAGTGTCTGTTGGAAAGCAGACTGAACTAGGTTTTCCTCTAGGATTTTGCCTGTGCTTTTCTCTATTCCGTTTCTTTTTATCATACAAAACTCCCTAGTTCTTGCCGATGACAAGCATACCCATAACATGATGCAGCCACCACCATACTTGAAAATATGAAGAGTGATACTCAGTGACGTGTTGTGTTGGATTTGCCCCAAACATAACGCTTTGTATTCAGGACATTTTGGCAGTTTTACTTTAGTGCCTTATTACTAACAGGATGCTTTGGAATATTTTTTAATCTGTACAGGCTTCCTTCATTCTTTTCACTCTGTCAATTCGGTTAGTACTGTGAAGTAACTACACGTTTTTTTCCTATCACAGCCATTCAATTCTGGAACTGTTTTAAAGTCACCATTGGCCTCATGGTGATATCCATACTCCTTACTCACTGGCAACTGAGTTAGGCAGGACTATTCGAAGAGGGACGCAAGCAAATTTTTGCTGAATGTTAAATAAAACAGCCAATAGAACTCACAGTGGCAGTAGGCTATAGCAGGTACAGTATTTATTCAGACCCATAACTATTCAATCTTTGTGAAGAGAAGTGAAAGCCTTCTGCATCTAAAACTAGTCCTATATTATTCAAGGATGTCATTCGAATGAAGCAACAATAGAGAGAGAAAGAGGAGGGTGGCTGTTATTACATTAGGGGTAATATTATGAAAGGTACATATGCGTCAGCCTACTATTTATACGAATAGGCCTTATCATATTTCGCAATTAAAATCAAATTCGCTAGTCTATACTTGTGACTTTATTGGCTGCATGTGCTGCACCAGAATCACATGTTCTCTTCTGCTTTATCATGGTTTGAGTGATGTGCGTAATTCCAGTCCATATAATACAGTATAATACAATACAGTACAGTAATACAGTTCACACTCAAAAAGATTAGCCTACTGGAGCTGGTTTCATTTATTTACCTAAGAGAGCATATAGCTAGCTACATCTATGGGCTTTTGTTTTTRATTTGTGCGTAATGTGCTGTAGCCTATATCATATATGTGTTGGATAACGGCACAATCATTTGGGCTTTATTGGGCTTGGGCTCATTAAATGTCGTTAATGTAAATGTATTTGATGTGGCTCGTCAGGCTCCGGTAGCATCAGCTTTTTTGTTTTTATTTCTGATCAAAGCTCTAATCAAATCCAGAGGTATTAATGTGCTTTATAATGCTTTTGAATGTCTCTTCCGGTTTTGCCGGCAAATACCAGGTTACCCAGGAGAAAAGGGATTTATTCTCGGGATGGAACAAAGTACCGGGAAAAGATTCAGCCCTAATCTTCACCCCACTAGTAACTTCAGACAGTCATACATCATAATTTAGTAGCCTATATTCTGTTCCACACACAGAAAACACATGGTAGAATCTCGTCTTTGCATTGCCACCAGTCATTTGCTAGCTTAAAAATGGTCGTCTGTTTTGGTCTCTGAGGTTATCACGCGGAGGCTCTCTTTCTCAATATGAGTTAAGGTTTTATTAAATTCTGGTTATGCAAAATGAATGTTACAGATTGACAATATGCATTCCTCTCGTGTTCCGGCCTATGTTGGGCTTGGTGTTGCAGTGAAACCCCTCCCCTACCCACTCTTTAAGGGGCGGCTGGGAGGTGACAGACAAGGTTATTTATGATAGAGATAGAAATAGGAGGGAGAGGAGAGAAATTACTAGTCTGTACACACACACACACACACACACACACACACACACACACACACAGCTAATTACCTCTCCATCTGCTTGTCCCTCCTGGATGTTTTTAATAATTCCCACCAATCAAAAATAAGCAAATGAGATGTCCTTTGTTTGCACCCCTCCTGTGTCCTGACGAGGGATAGTGTTCTGGTTTAATATGCTCCATTCTTTTTGAGATAACAAATCCCACTTAGTTTGAATAAAATATAAAAATACAACTTTGTCTCCTATGGTAAATGCCCAAGTGTCCTCTTAGTGTCCGTATGTGCTCAGATAATGGCAATGTAGTCCTGTGTTTGGAGTTTCTGTTCTCTCCTTCTGCTCCGTTATTGGCTCTTGGTGATCTAGCAGGTGTGAGGCCTCCATCATCACCACTTAGGACCATGAGGCCGCAACTCGGTTCTGTTCCAAAATGGAGACTACACAAGAGAGGATTTAGCACTAGCGACGCTCTATTAAACATCAAGCGTCACATGAAGCTTCAACCATCGAAGCATGAAATGATTATCGTAGATCATCAATCACCATCATCTAGCCAATCAGTTTGAGCCCCGGAAATAAGCCAGTTATATTCATATTTCTTCAAAGGGATCTCGAGGTAGCTCGGGGAATTCAGGTCTCTTGCTAGTTAGCAGGTTATTGATTTGAAGCAGCCTTCTATTAGGAGTATGTCTCATCCACCCGCATTGTACTGAGAGACTGAGGCTGAAGCGCGGGCTGAAAAATGTCCTTGACAGTGCAAATCCTACGATGGCAGAGATACACATGATTAAAGAAAGCCTCCCACAAGAATTGCATCCCACATTAATAGGTTCCCACTAGAATACAAAATGTATACAGGTTGAAATTCCAATATAACAGGCCTAATTGAAAAATATTCATTGTGTTAGAAATGACATTCCTGCATTTTCCTGCGTCCTACATGTTCCTGCATTCAAATGTGTATTAATCATGGAATTTAACCTTGTCTTGTCGATTAACTTTTCTTTTTATTTCATTTTTTTCTTATTGGGACATAACCAGTGTTGTGTTCATTCAATGTTCTAGTGATGCCTATGCTCTTGCTTTTCTTTGCCATTTTCCTCCTTGGTCGTTCCACCCGTTTCCCAGCCCTCTTTGAATGACCGGGAGGCCCGGCCTGTGTATGCCCTGGCTAGTCATTAATAATGAATTGTGTTGGGTCTGTTTGAGAGATAATGATGGTAGTGATCGGAGACGGGCGTCCTTTAGAACCCTGCGGGTGGGATTATCACACACTGTCAGTCATTTCCACTGCTAAGCCAATAGGAGCTCTCTGACGGGGGAGCAGAGCACTTTCATTGGGTGAGATTGACAGTGTGCGGCCTTTATATGCCCCATTCAGGATATTTGCAGTTGTAGTATAAGCATTCATTAATTACTAGTTACTAGTGTTGTCTTTCCAGGACTTTTGCTGCTTTTCAGGACTTCTAGGCTTTAGCATGTGCAAGAGGTTACTGTAGCACTGCTGACACTGTGGCTCTACTCTCATTAGACCTGTGATGTCTTAACTGTGTCTGTTTGACAAGGCTACAGAGAGTCTGCTTATTACAGTACCTCCTGGCTCATGGCCCAAGGAGATGAGGCCACATGGAGATAAACAACCTTTTGGTTTTGGCTAATGTATATGGGATTATTTTGAGGCCGGTGGATGATCAAATTGAGTGGTCATTTCCGGTGTACTTTGCGCTAACTGTACCATTGCAAGAAAGTGAAAGAGAGTTTTAAGAGGCTTTGTCTGAGCAACAGGAATCCTGCCTAAAGTTTTGGCAGACTCGGGGAAGGGGGTTAATTACATGTACGTGTCGAAACTATTCTGATCAGTCTCCCGCTCCACTAACAACTGCACTTGGCGCTTGAACACCCCTTGTCACTGCATTCTTCTCAAACGAAGCAGTTGGGAAATGTGCAAATGTCATGCTTTACAATCGAAGCAGCTTGTCTGAACATTACGCTCTAAACTGGCTGCTTCCAGTCTTTGGTTATCACCGTTTGGCTTCCCACAATGGACTTGGAGGCTTTAATTATCATAATTTCCATTAAAGGGCCCATGAGCACCAATGTGTTCATTTTTCAACCATTTTCCATCTTAAAAATGAGGCAGAAGTGAAGGATTTGATTTCTGGTCAAACAGATGGACGTGTATCTTAGAAAACATCTACCAGAAAAAGTCTTACGGTATTAGAAATAGATCAAAACACAATAATATCGACAACTACATGTAATATCCTAATACACCTACATATCTTGAAGTTTTTTTCTAATTTCTCTCTCATGAGGGGGGATGATGAAAGTTCACAGAACTAACAGTAAAGTTAGACCTTCCAATTAGTTAGTGTTCTTACTGCTATACATTTTGGTTTATGAATTATTAAGCGATTAAAACTCGTAATTATGTGACCAAATCGGTAATTGAATTGAATTGGCAATTGAATTGGCTACAATGAGAAATCATAGTAGTCACGAACCACAGTTGGGTTACATGCTACTGTCTCTACTGTTAGTCCCTTCCACTGGCATACTGTTATGTTTAGCTCATTGCTGTTTTCTTTCTGTATCTCTGCCTCTCTTCTCTCTCTCTCTGCCTCTCTTCTGTCTCTCTGCCTCTCTTCTCTCTCTCTCTGCCTCTCTTCTCTCTCTCTCTGCCTCTCTTCTCTCTCTCTCTCTCTCTCTCTCTCCAGTTAATGTCACCTCTTACTGACACCTACCAATGAGTCCCCTCTCTTTCCATTTACTGTAACCATTATCTGCAGACGTTGACTTTTGGTCTGGTTCAGCCTTGATTTGGCCCAAACATAGATGTACATAATTGGCGGACCAAGTCTGAACCATTCTTTGACGTGTATCTTTCACAAGTTTGGACAGCACAATACAGTACAGTGAATCACAGTAGAGAATAGATCAGTACAGTAGAGCACACTAGAGTACAGTATAATGTACTGAATTATACTTTACTGTACTGAACTCTACTCCACTGTGCTGTGCTGTACTGTGATGTCAACTTGTAAAATCGTCTAATCGTCTATGATTGGTTCAGATTTGGTCAGGTCCAGACCAACCAAATGTGGTCTTGTTTGGGGGCGGAGCCAGTGTGTATAATAATACCCATATATGCAACGTGTGATATTGCATATTTCTACCTTTGTGTACCTATTCAGGATACATCACCATGAAGAGAATGACATTTATATACATAATTATGCATTTCTGTGTAGTACAGCTCAGGGACCCGTGATCTTATTCCGTTACCGTAATTCTGTGTAAATTCACTTACTGTAGCTCAATAACAAAAAAACAAAATCCCCCAACAACCTCGTACCCCGGTACACTGACTCGGTACCGGTACTCCTTTTTATAAAACCTGTATATAGCCTCGTTATTGTTATTTTATTGTGTTACTATTTTCTTTATCTATTTGTTAATTTTCTTACTTTTTAACTGCATTATTGGGAAAGGGCTCGTAAGTAAGCATTTCACGGTAAAGTCTTCACTTGTATTCAGCGCATGTGTCAAATAAAATTTGATTTGAAAATGTGTTTTATTTTAATCAAGGTGTCCTGTCATAGCTGCAGTGTTGGGGAAGCTACTCTGCAAATATAGTTTACCGAGCTACCAATTACTTCACACTGGAAGAAGTTAAGCTACGCTAAAGCTACCCGTGTAGTTTACTTAACTACAGATGCAGTGCATTCGGAAAGTATTCAGACCCCTTGAGTTTGTCCACATTTTGTTACGTTACAGCCTTGTTATAAAATGTATTAAATAGTTATTTTCCCTCATCAATCTACACACAATACCCCATAGTGACAAAGCAAAAATAGGTTTGTAGAAATTTTTGCAAATGTATAAAAAAAAAACTGAAATATCACATTTATATAAGTATGCAGACCCTTTACTCAGTACTTATTTGAAGCACCCTTGACAGCGATGACAGCTTTGAAGGTAGGCCTTGAAATACATCCACAGGCACACCTCCAATTGACTCAGATGATGTCAATTAGCCTATCAGAAGCTTCTAAAGCCATGACATCATTTTCTGGAATTTTCCAAGCTGTTTAAAGGCACAGTCAACTTAGTGTATGTAAACTTCTGACCCACTGGAATTGTGATACAGTCAATTATAAGTGATCTGTCTGTAAACAATTGTTGGAAAAATTACTTGTGTCATGCACAAAGTAGATATCCTAACTGACTTGCCAAAACTATAGTTTGTTAACAAGAAATCTGTGGAGTGGTTGAAAAATGAATTTTAATGACTCCAACCTAAGTGTATGTAAACTTCCGACTTCAACTGTAGACAGGTGTGTGTCTTTCCAAATCTTTCCAAATCATGTCCAATCAATTGAATTTACCACAGGTGGACTCCAATTAAGTTGTAGAAACATCTCAAGGATGATCAACGGACACAGGATGCACCTGCGCTCAATTTCGAATCTCATAGCAAAGGGTCTGAATACTTATGTAAATAAGGTATTTCTGTGTCTTATATTTAATATATTTGCAAAAGATTCTAAGTACCTGTTTTTGCTTTGTCATTATGGGGTATTGTGTGTAGATTGATGAGGGGAAATGAGGCTGTAATGTAACAAAATGTGGAAAAAGGGAAGGGGTCTGAATACTTTCCGAATGCACTGTACTTTGAAAAAGTAGTTCACTACATCTAAAGTACTTTGAAAAATTATCATATGTAAATCTGAAATGCCAGACTACAAATTGCAAGAACATTTAACAGCATATGTGATTTAGTCTATGAAATACCTAAACAATGGTTCGTGTGAGAATTAGGCAGGTCTGATGCCAAACAATAAAGGACACGATTGCCTTTAAGTCAGTTGAGATGTTGGCAGCAGTCTCTCCCTCTGACTGCATCAAGGCGGAATTTTGCTCCCGTGTCACAAGATAGCTAGCCTGGTTACCGGTCTGGATCTGTATTTAACATCACTACATTGTTGCCATGTTAAGAAAATACTAACTTTTCAATCAAAAACTAATTGTCACCCAGGCTACAGAACAGTCTAATCGTCTCTAGTCTGTGGGAGATTTTTCACTATCACTAAGTGTTGTTGCCATCGTTGACCTTGGGTGTCAGAATGCACCTCACTCTCTAGAGTTTCCCCATTCATTAATCTCCCTCCCTGTAACATCTCCATTGGATGCCTTTATCCATTCGACAAGCTCCCTCTTGACTAGACAGGAACACCCCGTCATAAGTATCACCCACAGACGACCCCTAGTCAACAAGCTGCTCTCCCCCCTTTCCCCTCCCTTTCCCCTCTCGAACCCGCTCTTTTGTCAGCCGCCTTTGACAAAACAGACCTGAAACTCGAGCCGTTGTAATGGATGCTTCCGCCTGGCTGCCAAGCCCTTGTTTCTCTTTTGTCTGGCCCTTTTTTTTGTGCACCGGGCTCTACAGCGGCCATCAACGTTTTCCCGAGAAGGGGCAGAGAGACGTGAAAAATGAAGTGATTACAAAGCTGCTCTCTGCCGCATTGAGTCAGAAAATAAGAGCATTGTGTCAGTTATTTCTCAATTTCCTCCCGCCTTTGTCCCAGTGGATGGATTATGACTTGCCCAGGCTTTTCTCTAATGGCTATTATGCATCAAGTCGAACTGGGCCATTCATCAAAAATGATTGGTTTCATGAGTTCGTATTCCGATAAATGTGGCCAATTACAGTAGCTTGGATACATGTTGAGAAGATGAAGGCTGTAATTGAGAGTTGGAGGCTGTGTGTGTGTGTGTGTGTGTGTGGTGTGTGTGTTTGAGTGGGGATGGTTGTATAGGCCTACCCAGTGTTTCCCCACCGCTGCTAAATTGCTGCAACCACCCCCCAAAAAATGTATACAAAAAATAATATATATTTCTTCCGGGACAAACTTTTAAATGGATAGTTGTTGGCTCAATGACTGGAAGTCTATGGGAACAGCTAGCATGTCATGTCAATGCTAGTAGCAATGCACCCCCCCCCCCCCCCGCTGCGACCACTGTTGCTCCCTAGGGGTACACTGGGCCCTACCTATAAATGTTTGTGACAATGCCGACATGAATATGCAGATGAGCATTATCATACCCCATAGGGAGTAGAGTTCACAAGTGTACTGCGTGTGCAGTGTGTTTGTGTGAGTGCTTGAGAGTGGATATTTCTGTCACAATCAGCGGTGGGATACGATGCCTAATTTAACCTCACAGTCCCTCTCTTGCATATGTTCCAGCTTGTGTGTGTGTGTGGATACGATAACGTGTGATGTGGATGCGTCTGGGGAGTTGCTTCATTTAACTGTAGCGTCACTAGTTCCCTGGTCTCGGTGAATGACAGGATACGCTGCTCTATTTCTAGAATGTGTTTTTAAGCCAGGATGATGTCATCCTATGTATTTGCCATCCTCTGTAGCGTTCTCTCCACTTTTATTATGAATGGAGTTACGAAGCAAAGACATCCGGGGCAGGGCTTCACAGCGCCATAAATCAAATAAAACAACGTCCTAAAASCTCATAACGGATTACCATAACCACGCAGTGAGTTATAATATGTCTTGAATGACACTGCCACTAATGACACGATACCTGTCCATACCATGCCGTGTCGGGTCGTTGCGATTTACCACGATGCCAATGTCACAACCTTATTACGCAAAAAAATGGCTCATGACAAACCACAAGATATCGACCAAACTTTCAAGCTCGCCATGATCTTACGAGCACGGTGGCATCAAATTCACGTGGCATCAAATCAAGTTGCCAATGTCTGGAGCATCTTCTGCTGTGCCGGCATCACTCCCCTCGCGCCGAGTACGCGAGTTTGTCCACCACAAGCAGACGGGGCGGTGCGATAAGGCAGGAAGAGCACCTTGGTGAGGGCCTGGAATGCTGAGGCCCTTCTCCATCTCCTCCACACACACTTGGGCCGTGATAAGACACGGTGGATGGAGAGTGGCTGCTTCAGACACGTCGTGCAGCTGTCATGTGGACTGCACCACTCATCCCACCCTAGCCTCATTTTGGTCGGCTGAGCAGCTCACTTAAGTGCGGCACAGTGCTTTTTTCCTCCTCTCTTTCTTCTCCCAGCTAAATGGGAATCATTTTGCTCGTAGATTCATTTTTTTGATTGAGCTCAGTCCCCGTCGTTGCGACATAACCGAGTGCTAGCAAGCAGCAGTATTTGCGTTCATTTAAATTTTATGAACACTGTACTGAAGTAATGTTCCTGTCGTTCCCTTTGTGTCGCCGTTACATCCACTTCCATGACATATTGCGTACGTTGAGCCGAATCGTCTACTCGAATACAGTGCCTAGTGAAAGTCTACACACCTCTTTCACAGTTGTCACATTTTACATTGTATTTTTTTGTCTCCATCCAGATCTATACGGCTTGCTCCACATTTTCAAAGTGAAGGAAAAAGTAACCCCCGCCCCTTACCAACTCTGCACAACTCTTAGGGCAACATGTATCCATTGTTTTTGTCAAAATTGCTCAAGCTCAGTAAATTTGGTTGGGAATCATTGTTGAGGAGCAATATTCAAACCTTGTCTCAGATTTGTAAGCAGATTTAAAGTCAGGACTGAGACTGGACCCCTTTCTGGTGTGTCTTTGGTATTACAATTGTCTCACTGAAGAATAAAACTCTATCTCAGGGTTAGGTATCCAGAAGATTGATGCAATGTTCCTGTAACGTTTTACCTGGGCTTTGCTCCTTTCATATTTATTTTGATCCTGACAAACTCCCCAGTCCCTGCTGGTGACATGCCATGACGTGATACTGCCCAGTCCCTGCTGGTGACACGCCATGACGTGATACCTGTCTCTTATACACA
Organism: Salvelinus sp. IW2-2015; assembly: GCF_002910315.2. Taxonomy (NCBI): domain Eukaryota; kingdom Metazoa; phylum Chordata; class Actinopteri; order Salmoniformes; family Salmonidae; genus Salvelinus; species Salvelinus sp. IW2-2015. The sequence continues at coordinate 8,587,670 of NC_036875.1, read as the reverse complement.
TCTAGATGAAGAATAAAACTCTATCTCAGGGTTAGGTATCCAGAAGATTGATGCAATGTTCCTGTAACGTTTTACCTGGGCTTTGCTCCTTTCATATTTATTTTGATCCTGACAAACTCCCCAGTCCCTGCTGGTGACATGCCATGACGTGATACTGCCCAGTGCCACCACAGTACTTGAAAATACAGAAGGTTTCACTCCTGTAACATGGGGCATCAAATAACAGACTGACATTCCGGTTGGCATGCTGAAGCTCGTCTCCTATGCCCATCTCGCCACCTGCCCGGGCACTGCCTTACGGCACTGGTTGCTTTCAGATCAAGTCCCTACTTGATTGTGATTTGTTCAGGTGCCAAGTATCCAATGTACTCATAGCTAAGGTAGCCCTATTCAAAAGGAGCCATCTTGTCCCTGCTTGGTTTCCAACCACTCCCGTTTCAGGTACATTCCAGTCTCCTTGGGCGTTACGAATATGGACCACCACACATGTTTGGCAGACAATCATTTTGTGGTGTCTTGAACTTTTGGTTGTTGGTGGTCTTGCCTTTCACACTGCTGGAGTGGGGGTCAGAGCATCTGGGCAAGTGGATACTTCTGCACTTGGCATGGGTGTTTGTGAAATTCAGACACTTCCTGTAAGGCTCAGTATTGTTTTATCTAGCTTTACTGACATCTGTGTTTTACAGGAAGAACAGTGTCATTATAATACTCATACTGATATTCTCTCTTTCAGGCATGAGCTCTGACGCCTGTTCGTAGGACCTTGAAACTTCATCAAAGATCTGCATCACTCCGCTGACTGCCCAGAGCCACGGTAAGTTGAACAGATTGTAGTTCACTTCACAAACCTTATGTAGCTCCAAGTGCATGGAGCTAAACTCTCTAGAGTTTCCCACCACGAAACTCTAGCACACAGCTATTCTTGAATATTCCAACAATTCAGACTGTTTATTGGTGAAGGTCGCTGTGACTGCTCCAAGGCTACCCTGTGAATGCTGTTTGACTAAAGACATTGCGGGATTTTGATTTCTTTGAATGCTCAAATTGTCGACCCTGACCCAGCTCGTGCCTGAGAGACATGACTTTAAGCTTGCAGATCACTTGGAGAATCTGCAGATTCTATCAATCTTCAAATAATGTGTGACTGTAACTGCTAGGTTTTGCTCAGTATAAGACTCGAGCTGCAGTGTCTCTTTCCGGGCCTTTGAGTGACATGGCTTGACATTGGCAACAAGAGGACCCACAATCGTCTCTCTTTCACTCTGCAACAGGACCCAGCCCCTTCAACAATTAAACCCATTAATATGTAAAAAGGCAGACAATATGAATATCATAACCCTATGTTAGGTTACACAAAGGCTTTCCTAAGGCTGCCTTAGTGAAGGTAACGCTATAGCCAACACAGGGGTTGCATTACCAATGCCTGATACTTTAATAATGAAGGGTGTCTATTAGGGCTTTCCCTGCCCCCCKAAAAAAATATTGGCTGAAATTTTAAAACATGTATTTTTCCATATATAGATGCACCCTATGTGTTTGAATACAATCAACTATATGCACTGAGCTTGTCTGATGCTTTAAGCGCACTGTTTGATCAAATAATTAAGACACACAAATGACTCAAGAGGGAGCCCGATGGCCATGCTGTGTTAAAAAACAATGACAGTGAGTTCCTGTGTGACTGGCGCACATTGTCTTTCTCTCCTCCCTGCTGCACCGAGCAGGCACCACAGCACAGCAAGTCTTTATCGCGCTGTCTGTGCTGAAGCTGCAATATTACAGCCATTTAGTTTCTTACTTGTATCTCTGACTGAAAAGTTCTGTTACCGAAATACCTCATTTGTTTAGGAAAAACATTCCCTATTCCCTCAACCCTTGCTCTCTTCGTGAAACATGTATGCAAGCCTATTATAATCACACCAATAAATTGGTTTTTAACAAACTCCGTAATACGTGACAGCAAAATGGATGCGGAGGACGTGAAAAAGAAACTCAAAACGGGCGAATGTTTATTGGTTGCTTAGGAGGGAAAGGGGAAGTCAGATCTGTGGAAGACATTTGACTTAGTTGTGGAAACTACTGGAGATCCAGATAAAGGAGGGTACAGGAGCAAGCGCTGCATGAATATTTTGTGCCAAACAGACTCTGTTAGATTACTTTTTTCATTTTTAATATGACAATTTGGAACAGTATAAACAACACTAAATAAATTAGAAATGTACCAGAGAATCTGTTCTAACTCAAAAATATATAGAAAGCTTTTATTACAGCAAAGACTAACATGCCAGTTGCATTCATTCGTGAATTGCAGTTTATTTATTGCATAGGCTAATTATCCAAAGCTCCCTTTGTTATTTCATTTGAAAACTAAAATGCTTGGTTGCATTTCAAAGCATGAATGACTGGTGTGATGAATGATTCATTGATCGATCCAGTGGCCTATATATTGAAATATATATTGAAATATAGGCCCAAGTAAGTTACGGTAGGTATCAAGACTAAACAGGACGCACACTATAGGCCTTCAGCTCGATGGTGGGTATACAAGGCTACTACTATAGGACGCCATATAGCGATAATGACATGACTTATTATAATGATGATGATAATAACAATTGTAATTATAACAATAAGAAGGAGATCAAGAAAAAGGAGGGTATAAGAGCGAGAGCTGCGTGCATTATTATGTGTGACAAACAGGTGCTGTCTTTTAGATGACAACAATGTTGTACCCATTTGGAACAGTGTGAACAACACTAAATAAATCACAAGTAATACCTGTTCTAACACTTTTCATATACCTGTTCTAACACTTTTTTTAAATTTTTTACAGCCTTTATTACAGCATAGCGAAGATTAAAAACGGAATTTGTGAAATTGCTTTAGCCGACATTTTTGAGGTTGCGTGAGGCTTGGTGCTCAATGAATCAGTAGGCTATTAAACTGGCAACAGAAACAGGATCTGTTTTATTTCTGTAGATATATATATATTAGTGATTTACAAAGCCAGACACATTTAACAGTTAGGCTATTGATTATAGACCTAATTAAGTTGGGGTTTCCTCTCTCTSTTACGGCTCTCGTTGGTGGTATGAAGAGTGGACCAAGGCGCAGCGTGGTAAGTGTTCACGATTCTTTTATTTCAAAAAACACTCAAACAAAATAACAAACGTGAAAACGAAAGCGCACAGTTCTGTCAGGCAGAAACACGAAACAGAAAACAAGATCCCACAACCTAATGGTGGGAAAAAGGGCTGCCTAAGTATGATCCCCAATCAGAGACAACGATAGACAGCTGCCGCTGATTGGGAACCACACTCGGCCAAAAACAAAGAAACAGAAAACATAGAATGCCCACCCAAATCACACCCTGACCTAACCAAATAGAGAAATAAAAAGGCTCTCTAAGGTCAGGGCGTGACACTCTCCTCACTTTTCTTAGACAATTAAGGCTGTTTCCTCGTCTCTACGCGCCGCTGCTGCCTCTGCGACCGCTGTCCATCCCGGGAAAAAGCGCATTTGTTATAAAATAATATCATATTTATTAGTGTTGCACCATTATTTTTACATAATATAACCATTTACATTTTAGTAGCACATGTCTTAGTGCCAGTAATGGCCTCCGCAATGGATTAGTCCACTGAGACCGGCGCGACTCAGACAGGTGTCTTGTGCCGCATAAAAAATATATATGCGACTGCTCGACTAAAGAAATCTCAGTCTACCAACTGCCTATTGACCAAACAATCGACCAGACGACTAAATGGGGTCAGCCCTAAATGGGGTCAGCCCTAATGTCCATATGACCGGCGCAACTATGAGCGCCGTATCATAAAACGCCAGTGTGCGTTATACCAAATGATGGTAACCTGCGTCATCCAGTGCTCTCGGCTTAGAAAAACAGAATAATCTTTTTTGATATTTTCTCTCAGGTCTTAGAGGATAAAAATTCCGGCTCTACCCAGTTTCTATTTTTGGAATGCTCAACTAGCAGGGGGCCCGGATTCCTATTTTTCTCCCCCTGGTGGAAATCCAAACCCTGTTAGGTTGATTAGGGCTGTAAGTTTAGCTATTATCAAGATGAGAATTATTGTCTTTTCCCTCCCGTTTTTTTCCCTGTGGAGTAGGTTCTCTGCTTAGTATTTCCTTGTCTAACCTTCCAAGGCACAGATGTCTACTACAGACCGAGGTGTCGTTGATGCCTGCTGACATTTGGCACCCTCCTCTCTCTACTTTAGAAAACACCCTCTTTTTCTCAGCATAGCGCTGCGAGGGAGGAACTGTCCAGAGAGGAGGAACTTGGGCTCTGAGACGTCCGCGCGCTCTCTGGGGGAGAGCGGAGTGCTGACTGAACACCCAGTCTGTTCAGCAGCTCCCGGTGCGGTGGCTGTGGCACGGGCGGCGGTGCCTGGCAGTGTTCAGGTGACGGTGTTAAACTGGCAGCGTTAAGGGGCAGAGATTGTCATTCTTTTGTATTGTCCTGTGGCAAATCTCCCTCAGCCCCATCAGGAGCTCTGCTGGTTGGAAACCTGTGTGATCTCTCTCTGCCGTGGCCTCTGTCTTCCATTCTCTCTCTCCCTCACCTATCTCCACTGGCAGATATAGGCACATACATACAGACGTCGGGGCCAGCACCGGTCATGATGAATTCCACTAGTGGCGACTCGTGATTTTTAGAGAAATTACCTGGGAGGGGTGTGTGATGGTCACACTGCTGATGTTCATCTTGGCAGGGAAAGGGCCTGTGGTGTCCTTTCTCCGTCTGCTCCCCCCCCCCCCCCACCTTAAACCTCCATTACAGTAATGAGTCTTTACTGCAGCATCGGCAAAACAGTTGCAACACACTGGGTTAGTCAACACAGTGAGTCAATGAGTCCCGCCACAGGCAAGCACAGCAAGCTGGGACAGTGCACAGGATGCTGGCAAATGCTGACGGAGGTACTGTAGTGGCATGTAGTCATAGTAGACAGGCGGACAGATAGGAGGACAGAGAGCGAGACAGGCGTATAAGCAGGCAGACAGACAGGCAGGCGTATAGACAGACCGAGATCGTCCTACAAGATTAAGTCACGGTCCAGCTATTTCTGTGCATACAGTTTGTATGTGTATGTCTGTGCATACTGGCCCAGTCAGTGCTCTCCTCAGGTGTGCACTGACGGATGGCGAGGAAGATGAAAAATGCGAGGCAATTCTTCATGGGACCGCTTCTCTTTATTTAAATGAGTTGTATTTCCCCCCCCACTACAGAGATAACATTTTTTGATGAATTAATCTTCACAAGATGTCTTGCAGTGTGCGGGCGGTGATATTTCATTTATGACAACGGTAAAGATTGTTGTTAATTTGTAGGCAGCCTGCTGGGGGAATCGTTAGAACCGAGACCCGTCTCACCTTGGGCTCTGTTCACTCTACTTAGGTTTTGAACAGAGGGAAGGTGTGTGTGTGTGCGTGCGTGCTTTCATATGACGCATTCATTAATTTTCACAGCTCTCTTGCTAACTCACTCACTCACACACACCTTGCTAACTCACACTCTCTCTATATTCCAGCCAGGCATTTTATCAGACCAAATGCAGCCATTTTCCGCTACATATGTTTTCAGTTTCTCTTCTTAACCTCTCTGGGATATGTGGGATGGTAGCGTCCCACCTGGCCAACATCCAGTGAAAATGCAGAGTGCCAAATTCAAATAAATTACTATAAAAATGTAACTTTCATGAAATCACACATTCAATATACCAAATTATAGCTACACTTGTTGTGAATCCAGCCAACGTGTCAGATTTCAAAAATGCTTTACGGCAAAAGAAAACAATGCTATTCTCTGAGGATAGCACCCCAGCTAACAATCACAGACCATCATATTTCAACCCTCCCGGCGCGACACAAAATGCAGAAATAAAGATATAATTCATGCCTTACATCACAAATGGTCCTTTTGTTCGATTAATTCCGTCGATATATATCCAAAATGTCCATTTATTTGGCGCGTTTGATCCAGAAAAACACCGGTTCCAACTTGCACAACGTGACTACGAAATATCTCAAAAGTTACCTGTAAGCTTTGTCCAAACATTTCAAACTACTTTTGTAATACAACTTTAAGTATTTTTTAACGTGAATAATCGATAAAATTGAAGACGGGATGATCTGTGTTCAATACCGGAGGAAAACAATGTGTAGCATGCTTTCTGGTCACGCACCTCTAACAAACAGTACACTTCACTGGAGCCTCATTCTGAACATTGCTACTTCTTCATTTCTCAAAGGAAAAACCTCAATCAATTTCTAAAGACTGTTGACATCCAGTGGAAGCGATAGGAACTGCAGGAAGGTCCCTTAGAAATCTGGATTCCCATTGAAAAGAGAGTGACAAAAAAAAAAAAATCTGAATGGTTTGTCCTCTGGGTTTTGCCTGCCAAATAAGTTCTGTTATAGTCACAGACATGATTCAAACAGTTTTAGAAACTTCAGAGTGTTTTCTATCCAATACTAATAATAATATGCATATATTAGCATCTGGGACTGAGTAGGAGGCAGTTTACTCTGGGCACGCTTTTCATCCAAACGTGAAAATGCTGCCCCCTATCCTAGAGAYGTTAAGTGGAGAGGAAGAGCAGGATAAGGCCTAGTGACTCAGACTTATGTAAAAGCTTTGACTCGCGAACACTTTAGGCCTCTGCTTCGTCTTCGTATTTGGCTTGGTCAACTGCAGTCACGTGGGGAGAGTTAGAGTGTGGGGATCCATTTCAAAGGGAAAATATGATTGGATACCATCTTTTAGGTCTTTGCTTCGGAGATGTTTGTTAGATTGTTATTGCCGTGCTTGATTTCCGAATCTTACAGGCGTACAAATGTCATACCGCCCGAACATAACCTCCCCTGATATTGTGATGGMGCGAGGTACGATATTTGTGTGTCTAACTTTCGCACTCATCATTATTCACGTTTCATTCAGGACTCTCCATAATCATGGGAGCATCCACATGAATGTAAAACAGTTTAGAAACAAATTATATTGTGATTTACAATTAAAGGGACTCCAAAATGACAAAATACATGATGTACCATTAATTTTTMGGGGGAAACAACATATGAAACACAACCAAAACAAATAGCAAATGCATCCAACAAGTCGGTAGGGTCACAACCTTGATGTAGTCATTGCGTGCTGTTAATATGGGACCAAATACTTAACTTTTTACTAATTTAATACACATATAAGTGAATTTGTCCAAATAGTTTTGGTCACTGTATATATGTAGTATTTTTGTTGTCTCTTTCCAGCATATCTCTTATTTTGGAAGTCCAGGGAGCAGGTAGCTGCCTAATGGCGGCCATTCAGCAGCCTGATGGTCTAGAGGTAGAAGCTATTGGCCAGTCTTACATTTTTTGTTGTTGTTGCCATGATTCTCCTATACTGCCCGCGTCTGAGTGATGGAAGCAAGTAGAACAGGCCGTGGCTCTGGTGGTTGAGGTCCTTAATGATCTTCTTGGCCTTCCAGTGACATCTGGTGTTGTAGGTGTCCTGGAGGGCAGGCAGTGAGCACCCAATGGTGCAATCGGCTACCCGTACCACCCTCTGTAGCACCATGCGGTCAGCGGCGGTGGAGTTTCCGTACCAGGCTGTGATACAGCCCGACAGTATGCTCTCGATGGTGCTCCTGTAGAACACTGTGAGGGCCCTCGAGGACAGGCCAAATTTCTTGGTTGAAAAGACGCTGTCGTGTCTTCTTCATCACCGTGTCCGTGTGGATTGACAATTTTAGCTCCTTGGAGATGTGTACGCCAAGGAACTTGACGTTTTTCACCTTCTCCACGGCGGTCTGTTGATGAGGATGGGGTGTGCCTAGCCTGGTTCATCCTGAAGTCCACAATCAGCTGCTTTGTGTTGCCGACATTGAGGGAGAGGTTGTTTACCTGGCACTACACCGTCAGAGTGCCTACCTCCTCTCTATAGGCCGTTTCGTCATTGTTGGTAATGAGGCCTACTACTGTTGTGTCATCAGCGAACTTGACGATGGAGTTGGAAAACCTGTGTGTATACAGGGAGTACACGAGGGGACTGAGGACACACCCTTGTGGGGCCCCCATGTTGATGATCAGTGTGGAGGAGGTAATGTACCTCTCAAAGCACTTTATGATGACGGAAGTGAGTGCTACGGTCGGTAGTCTATCAGTTCAATTACTTTCCCTTTCTTGGGCACAGGGGTAGATAGTGGACATCTTGAAGCAGGTGGGGATAACGGCCTGAGCTAGAGAGAGATAGAAAATGTCAGAAAACACAACAGCTAGCTGGTCTGCACTTGCTCGGAGGGCAGCTCAGAGTTGTTATGCTCGAAACATGAGGAAAGGGTGTCTAGGTCGTCCAGTAAGGTGGCGTTGTTGTCCGCGACGTGACTGGCTTTTATTTTGTAATCCGTGATCGTTAAAAAGCCCCTACCACATACGCCTCGTGTCCGACCCGCTGAATTGCTCCTCCATTTTGCCCCTATACTTATGGACCCCAGGAAGAGTAGCAGCTGCATGTGCAGTAACTAATGGGGATCCTCATAAACTACACTGAATTTGAAAAGCATCGCAAGCGACAGGCTGATTAGGACATGTACAGACACGCGCACACACACACACGTACAACGAACAAGCGCGCACACAACGAACAAGCACGCACACAGACACACACACTTTTCAAGAAGAAGCTCAGGTGGCTGTGAGTGTAGCTGGCTGCCGGGTTTAATGCTCTGTGGCTGATCACATTCCAGCTGGGACTAGCACAACACCCCATGTGTTAGTAACGTATGTGTCTCTGTGTGTGCCGGTGCGTGTTCACATGAGGGCCTCGTGTCAGTAGGCTTACAGTATACTGTAATATTATGTGTGTTTGTCATACTGTCTGTGTCCGTGAATAGTGGCAAATGTGTAAAGTGTATGCCTGTGTGCCAGCGTGTGTAGATTGTGTGTAACCAGATCTGTGTGAGAGGGCATACCTCTTGCTAGGGGGTCCGAGCACACGGCTAGCCAGCCTGCCACTCCTGCCTCTGGCACCACACAGACTGGCAGCTCCAGACCACTTTGTCACCCCCATCCCCCTGTCTTTCTCTCCCGCCCTCTTCCATCCCTCTATCCCCTCTTCCCATCCCATACCTAGTCAGTTGTCCAACCGAATGTATTCAACTGCAATGTGTCTTCCGCATTTAACCCAACCCCTCTGAATCCATCCCCTCACCCCACTCCCTCATTCTCTCCTTCTCCACCTCCTACAGTCTCTTTTTCCCCCTCTCTCCACCCTGGTTGTGATTGTGGTCTAAGCTAAGGCTGGCTGACTCAGACCTTCACACACACAACACACACACACACAACACACACACACACACACCACACACACACACACACACACACACACCACACACACAACCCACACACACACAACACACCACACACACACACCCACACACACACACACACACACACACACTGAAAGCAGGGGCCGGTGGCGAGTCACATGCAGAGCACAACACTTAGCTCCTCAATAGCCTGCAGTAGTTCATAGTGATTTGATCGTAGCCCCTATGTTCATAAGCGTAGATTCCAAGGTCATTCGCATCAACGATACAATGTTTTTTTTTTAGGTTGCTTAGGAATGTCAGAATTGCTGACCAGTTAACACAGC
>NC_036875.1:8513612-8577453 GCF_002910315.2 Salvelinus sp. IW2-2015 | reverse complement strand
CACACCACACGCTTCGCACGCACGCACACCACACACACCACAACACACACACACACACACACACACACACACACACACACACACACACACACACACACACACACACACACACACACACACACACACACACACCTTCCCCCGGCACCACTGCCGTGCTAAATCAAATCAGATTGCCACGCCACACGTTTGTTTGTTTGTGTGTCTGTAATCAAAATGTGCTCCACAGAGAATGAAGACCAAATCATTTTACACCCAACGCCCCCCTCTCCCTTCTCCTCCCTCTCTCCCCAACCAGGGGAGTACAGCAGGATTTTTATCATTTGTCACAATCAGATTACATGTTGGAAGTGTTATAATTACAGCTTTAGCTGATTAATGGGCAAGCTATAATTAGGACAGGGGATACACACACAGAGAGAGGAAGAGAGAGAGATACAAATCCAGAAAATAGATGTTAAATTCTACAACCACCTACAAGGAAGTGATTCCCAAACCTTCCTTAACAAAGCCATCACCTACAGAGAGATTAACCTACAGAGGAGTCCCCTAAGCAAGCTGGTCCTGTTCACAAACACAAACAGACCCCACAGAGCCCCACAACAGCAACACAATTAGACCCAATCAAATCACGAGAAAACAAAAAGATAATTACTTGACACGTTGGAAAGAATTTACCAAAACAACAGAGCAAACTGGAATGCTATTTGGCCCTAAACAGAGAGTACACAGTGGCAGAATACCTGACCACTGTGACTGTCCCAAAATGTAGGAAATCTTTGACTGTTTACAGACTCAGTGAGCATAGCCGTGCTATTGAGAGAGGCCGCCGTAGGCAGACCTGGCTCTCAAGAGAAGACACACTGCCCACAAATGAGGTGGAAACTGAGCTGCACTTCCTAACCTCCTGCCCAATGTATGAGCATATTAGAGTATTACACATATTTCCCTCAGATTACACAGATCACAAAGAATTTGAAAACAAATCAAACATTGATAAACTGACATAGTCAAAGGTTTGGACCCACCTACTCATTTAAAGATTTTTCTTTATTTTGACTATTTTCTACATTGTAGAATAYTAGTGAAGACATCAAAASTYTGAAATAACACCTATGGAATCATGTAGGTACCAAAAAAGTGTTAAWCAAATCAAAARATATTTTARATTTMWGATTCTTCAAAGTAGCCACCCTTTGCCTTGATGACAGCTTTGCACACTCTTGTCATTCCCTGAACCAGCTTCATGAGGAATGCCTTACCAACAGTCTTGAAGGAGGTCCCACATATGCTGAGCACTTGTTGGCTACTTTTCCTTCACTCTGCGGTCCAACTCATCCCAAACCATCTCAATTGGGTTGAGGTCGGGTGATTGTGGAGACCAGGTCATCTGATGCAGCACTCCATCACTCTCCTTGGTCAAATATCTCTTACACAGCCTGGAAGTGTGTTTTGGGTCACTGTCCTGTTGAAAAACAAATGATAGTCCCACTAAGCCCAAACCAGATGGGATGGCGTATCCCTGCAGAATGCTGTGGTAGCCATGTTGGTTAAGTGTGCCTTGAATTCTAAATAAATCACTGACAGTGTCACCAGCAAAGCACCATCACACCATCACACTTTCTCCTCCATGCTTCTCAGTGGGAACCACACATGCGAAGATCATCCGTTCACCTACTCTGCGTCTCACAAAGACACGGTGGTTGGAACCAAAAATCTCACATTTGGACACATCAGATCAAAGGACAGATTTCCGCTGGTCTAACGTCCATTGCTTGTGTTTCTTGGCACAAGCAAGTCTCTTCTTCTTATTGGTGTCCTTTGGTAGTGGTTTCTTTGCAGCAATTCGTGAAGGCCTGATTCACGCAGTCTTCTCTGAACAGTTGATGTTGAGATGTGTCTGTTATTTGAACTCTGAAGCATTTATTTGGGCTGCAATCTGAGGTGCAGTTAACTCTAATTAATTTATCCTCTGAAGCAGAGGTAACTGGGTCATCCTTTCCTGTGGCGGTTTCATCATAGCGCTTGATGGTTTTTGCGACAGCACTTGAAGAAACGTTCTTTGGCAATATCGAGAGTCTAGAGAGTCTAGAGAGACTGGAGAGAGAGAGACTGGAGAGAGAGAGAGACTGGAGACTAGAGAGAGACTGGAGAGAGAGAGAGAGAGAGAGAGAGAGAGACTGGAGACTAGAGAGAGCGAGAGAGACTGGAGACTGGAGAGAGCGAGACTGGAGAGAGCGAGACTGGAGAGAGCAAGACTGGAGAGAGAGGGAGAGCGACTGAAGTGAGAGAGATTTTCAAGGAGGGAGATTTTCAAGGAGAGAGACTGGAGAGAGAGAGAGAGAGACAGAGACTAGACAGAGACAGAGAGAGAGAGAGAGAGAGAGACTGGAGAGAGAGAGAGAGACTGGAGAGAGAGGGAGACTGGAGAGAGAGCGAGACCAGAGAGCGAGAGTTGAATGGATTAGAAAAAGCTATAAAGGACAATCAAAATTCATTGGACTCCCCAATTACTGACCAGGAGCTCTATAAGAAACTTCAGTCTCAAATTTAAAAAAGCATGTGGACCTGATGGCATCCTAAATGAGATGCTCAAACTCACTAGTGCAAAATTTCAATTGGCTATATTAAAACTGTTTAATTTGATCCTGAGTGTAGGTTATTTCCCTGACATCTGGAATCAAGGACTCATAACCCCAATCTTTAAGAACGGAGACAAAGTTGACCCTAACAATTACAGAGGCATTTGTGTGAACAGTAACCTGGGGAAGGTCTTCTGTAGTATTATCAATGTAAGAGTTCTAAACTTCCTTAATAACTTCCTTAAAAGTCCAATTGGATTTATACCAAAACGTCGCACAACTGATCATATTTACACTCTACACACCCTGATAGATAAACATGTCCACCAAAATAATACCAAAATATACGCTTGCTTTATCGACTTCCAAAAAGCATTTGATTCCATTTGGCATACAGGACTGTTCTACAAAGTTATTGAAAGTGGTGTAGGGGGTAAAACATATGACATAATTAAATCAATGGCAATACGTGCAGCATTAAAATTGGTAAGAAAAGAACAGAATTCTTTAACCAGGGGTGGGGCCTTCGCCAGGGTTGCAATCTGAGCCCTGCACTCTTCAATATTTACATTAACGAATTGGCCACTATTCTAGAAAAATCCTCAGCCCCTGGTGTTAGTCTCCACAATTCAGAAGTTAAATGCCTACTCTTCGCAGATTACCTATGCCTGCTGACACCCACAGCACATGGCCTACAGCAGAGCCTGGACCTGCTAGAGCAGTACTGCCAGACCTGGGCCCTGGCAGTAAACCCCAAAAATACTAAAATAAGAATTTTCCAGAGAAGATCCAGATCTCAGGGAATTAGACCAAAGTTCTCAATTGGTACAAAATATATAGAGTACTGTACACACTACAATTACTTAGGTTTAAAAATAAGCTCAACTGGACACCTTAATGAGGCAGTGAATGAACTGAGAGAGAAAGCATGCAGGGCATTCTACGCCATTAAAAAACTAATTCAAATTGAAATACCTATTAAAATTTGGCTAAAACTAATTGAATATGTCATTGAACCAATTGCACTTTATGGCAGCGAGGTGTGGGGTCCACTTGCAAAACAAGATTTCATCAAATGGGACAAACACCCCATTGAAACCCTGCATGCAGAGTTCTGTAAGATTCTCCTACATGTCCAGAGTAACTAAACTACAAACAATGCATGCAGGGCAGAAATTGGCCAATATCCACTAATAATAAAAACTAAAAAAAGAGCAATTAACTTTTGGAAACATCTAAAATACAGTGACCCCCTCTCATATCATTACCAAGCCCTGCAATGCCAAGAGCTGAGCAAAGAAAATAGTCCCCTCATCCAGCTGGTCCTGGGGCTGAGTTCACAAACCTGTTCTACTAACACACTGAAGCCTCAGGACCAGAACATCCAATCAATCAGAATAAACCAAATTACAACACAGTCAAAACAAAACTACATTGCTTATTGGGAAACACAAGCACAAACAAAAAGCAAAATGCAGTGCTATCTGGCCCTAAATCGACAGTACAGTACACCATGGCTAACTATTTGACCATGGTTACTGATCAAAACCTTAGAAAAAATTGACAAAGTACAGGCTCAGTGAGCACAGCCTTGCCATTGAGAAGGGTAGACACAGGAAAACCTGGCTCCCTGTAGAGGAAAGGCTCTGCAACCACTGCACAACAGCAGAACCTGAGACGGAGCTGCATTTCCTGATAAAATGTCAAAAATATAAAACAATTAGAGTGTCATTTTTCAAAGACCTCTCTGATGAGGATAGGCTACCCTTCCTGTTGGGGGAGGATGCAGAGAGCTGTGGGTTGGCAGCGCACTACATTGCTGCCTGCCATAAGTTGAGGGACAGTGTCTGACAGACCAATCAACCTGCACATGTACTCTACTGTATGCTTATTGTTATTGTTGAATGTATGGTTATTTTGACCCTTGGTTATTTTTGTAATGTTCTCCCGTTGATACTATTGATTATTATTATTAATCATGTTAATATTGTAAATCTCCAAAGTGAGCTTTGGCAATATGTACATTGTTACGTCATGCCTATAAAGCAAATTGAATTGAATTGACTGGAGAGAGGGAGAGACTGGAGAGAGGGTGAGGGAGGGAGGCCGTGAGCAGGCAAACAGGCCCAACCCCCACTCTTACACTAGCCCAAGCCAATTGCATGTATCAGATGCTCAGCAGGCTCTGCTCACACTTACTGGTCTGACAACATTGGACACTTTATGGAACACAAAGCCTTCACTATCTCATCCTGGGATATCCAAGGCCTGAGGGCATCTGTCTTTGATCTAAAGAGCAGGAACCTGGACTTCACCAAATAAATTAGAAATGCAGACAGTGTCATCCTACAAGAAACATGGTATAGAGGAGATGTACCCACTGGTTGCCCTCTACGTTAGAGAGCTGAACATCCACCAAACTACCAGGTTTGAAACAGGTAGGGGATAGGGGATAGGCAGGCTGGTAGTCAGAACAGGCAGAGTGGTCAGGCAGGTGGGTACGGAGTCAGGACAGGCAAGGGTCAAAACCAGGAGGACTAGAAGCAAACAGAGACTGGGAAAAATAGGAGCAAGGAAAACGCTGGTTGACTTGGCAAACAAGACGAACTGGCACAGAGAGACAGGAAACAGGGACATATACACCGGGGATAATAAGCGACCACTGGAGGGGTGGAGACAATCACAAGGACAGGTGAACCAGATCAGGGTGTGACAATTCAATTATTCAAAACGTTTTACATTTGGCTAGAAATTCAAAAGGAAATGAAACAAAATGGAGAGAAAAAAAGTCCTCGTGTGCTACCTATATCCCCCCCCCACTAGAATCCCCATATTTTAATGCAGACAGCTTCTCCATTCTAGAGGGGAGATCAATAATTTCCAGACCTAGGGACATGTACTAATCTGTGGTGACCTAAATGCCAGAACTGGACAAGAACCTGACACCCTCAGCACACAGGGGGACAAACATCCAACTGGAGGTGACAGCATTCACTCCCCCATATACCCCCCTAGACACAACTACGACAACATAACCAACAAAAACCTGTCACAACTCCTGCAGGTCTGTCGCACGATGGGTATGTACATAGTCAATGGTAGGTTTCGAGGGGACTCCTACTGTAGGTACCTCTATAGCTCATCTCTTGACACTAGTACTAAAGACTACTTTATCACCAACCTCAACCCAGAGTCTCTCAATGTTCACAGTCAGCCCACTGACACCACTATCAGATCACAGCAAAATCACAATCTACTTGAACAGAGCAAAAATCAACCATGAAGTATCGAAGCCAAACAAACTTAAGAAATGCTATAGATGGAAGGAGGGTAGTGTAGAAACCTACCAAAAAACAATTGGCCAACAACAAATCCAATCCCTCTTAGACAACTTCCTGGACAAAACGTTTTCCTGTAATAGTGAAGGTGTAAACTTAGCAGTAGGAAGCTAACATATCAAATCAGCTAACATATCACATTTTATTTCCAGCAGAAAACCTAAGACGACTAACAACAATGAGAAATGGTTTGATGAAGAATGTAAAAACCTACGAAAGAAATTGAGAAACCTTTCCAACCAAAAACACAGAGAACCAGAAAACCTTAGCTTACCCCTTCACTATGGTGAAACACTAAAACAATACAGAAATATACAAAGAAAAAAGAAGGAACAGCATGACAGAAAAAAGCTCATTGTGATTGACGAATCCATAGAATCAAATCACCTCTGAAATTTGGAACACACTAAACAAAAAACAACACGGAGAGCTATCTATCTTAAATTCAGAATAATGGATAAACCACTTCTCCAACCTTTTCTGCCATATAACAAGGAACCAAGAGTAAAAACATAGAGTGCATTCGGAAAGTATTCAGACCCCTTGACTTTTTCTACATTTTGTTACATTACAGCCTTATTCTAAAATGTACAGGACAAAATATAAACCCTCCAACCCAAAAAGGCCTGTGGTGTTGATGGTATACTAAACGAAATGATAAAATATACAGACCACAAATTCAAATGGGCTATTCTTAAACTCTTCAACATTATCCTCAGCACTGGCATCTTCCCTAATATTTGGAACCAAGGCCTGATCACCCCAATCCACAAAAGTGGAGACAAATTTGACCCCAATCATTACCGTGGAATAAGCGTCAGCAACCTCACTCTACTGGACTCAGAAATCAAATGTCTCATGTTTTGTTGATTTCAAAAAAGCTTTTGACTCAATTTGGCATTAGGGTCTGCTATACAAATTGATAGAAAGCAGTGTTTGGGTAAAGCATATGACATTATAAAATCAATGTACACAAATAATAAACACAGATTTCTTTCCTCAAGGCCGTGGGGTGAGACAGGGATGCAGCTTGAGCCCCACCCTCTTCAACATATATATCAATGAATTGGCAAAGGCACTAGAACAGTCTTTGTAGAGCCACTTTTGCAGCAATTACAGCTGCAAGTCTCTTGGGGTATGTCTCTATAAGCTTGGCACGTCTAGCCACTGGGATTTTTGCCCATTATTCAAGGTAAAACTGCTCCAGATCCATCAATTTGGATGGGTTCCGCTGGTGTATAGCAATATTTAAGTCATACCACAGATTCTCAATTGYATTGAGGTCTGGGCTTTGACTAGGCCATTCCGAGACATTTAAATATTTCCCCTTAAACCACTCGAGTGTTGCTTTAGCAGTATGCTTAGGGTCATTGTCCTGCTGGAAGGTGAACCTCTGTCCTAGTCTCAAATCTCTGGAAGACTGAAACCGGTTTCCTTCAAGAATTTCCTTGTATTTAGCGCCATCCATCATTCCTTCAATTCTAACCAGTTTCCCAGTCCCTGCCGATTAAAAACATCTCCAGAGCATGATGCTGCCACCACCATCCTTCACTGTGGGGATGATGTTCTTGGGGTGATGAGAGGTGTTGGGTTTGCGCCAGACATAGCGTTTTCCTTGATGGCCAAAAAGRTACATTTTAGTCTCAGCTAACCAGGGTACCTTCTTCCATATGTTTGGGGAGTCTCCCACATGCCTTTTGGCGGACACCAAACGTGTTTGCTTATTTTTTTCTTTAAGCAATGGCTTATTTCTGGCCACTCTTCTGTAAAGCCCAGCTCTGTGGAGTGTACGGCTTAAGGTGGTCCTATGGACAGATACTCCAATCTCCGCTGTAGAGCTTTGCAGCTCCTTCAGGATTATCTTTGGTCTCTTTGTTGCCTCTCTGATTAATTGCCTCCTTGCCTTGTCCATTAGTTTTTGTAGGCAGCCCTCTCTTGGCAGGTTTGTTTTGGTAATAATGGATTTTACGATGCTCCGTGGGATGTTCAAAGTTCCTGATATTTTTTTATAACCCAACCCTGATCTGTACTTCTCCACAACTTTGTCCCTGACCTGTTTGGAGAGCTCTTTGGTCTTCATGGTGGTGGTGCCCCTTGCTTACTGGTGTTGCAGACTCTGGGGCCTTTCAGAACAGTGTGTGTATATTTATACTGAGATCATGTGACAGACCATGTGACACTTAAATAAAGTCCACTTGTGTACAATCTAACTTATTATGTGACTTCTGAAGGTAATTTGTTGCACCAGATCTATTTAGGGGCTCCATAGCAAAGGGGGTGAATACATATGCACGCACCACTTTTCCGGTTAACTTTTTTTGTTTGTTTTTGAAACAAGTCATTTTTTTTCATTTCACTTCACCAATTTGGTGTCCACATACTTTTGGTCATATAGTGTGTGGACACCTGTCGAAACATCTCATTCTAAAATCATGGGCATTAATATAGAGTTGATCCCACCTTTGCTGCTATAACAGCCTCCACTCTTCTGGGAAGGCTTTCCACTAGATGTTGGAACGTTGCTGCGGGGACTTGCTTCCTTTCAGCCACGTGAGCATTAGTGAGGTTCGAGCACTGATGTCAGGGGATTAGGCCTGGCTCGCAGTCGGCGTTCCAATTCACCCAAAAGGTGTTCAATGGGGTTGAGGTCAGGGCTCTGTACAGGCCAGTCATGTTCTTCCACACGGATCTCAACAAACTATTTCTGTATGGACCTCACTTTGTGCACGMGGGCGTTGTCATGTTGAAACAGGAAAGYGCCTTCCCCAAACGGTTGCCACAAAGCTGGAAGCACAGAATTGTCTTGAATGTCATTGTATGCTGTAGCGTTAAGATTTTCCTTCATTGGAACTAAGGGGCCTGAACCATGAAAAACAGCCCCAATTATTCCTCCTCCACCAAACTTTACAGTTGGCACTGTGCATTCGGGCAGGTACCGTTCTCCTAGCATCTGCCAAACCCAGATTCGTCTGTCGGACTGCCAGATGGTGAAGTGTGATTCATCCCTCCAGAGAACTGCTCCAGAGTCCAATGGCGGCGAGCTTTACACCACTCCAGCCGACGCTTGGCGTGTGTGCGCCTGCTCGGCCATGAAACCCCATTTCATTAAGCTCCCGACAAACAGTTCTTGTTCTGACGTTCCTTCCAGAGGTAGTTTTGAACTCGATAGTGAGTGTTGCAACCGAGGACAGAAAACCTTTTACGCACTTCAGCAGTTGGCGGTCCTGTTCTGTGAGCTTGTGTGGCCCAGCCAGAGCCCGGACTTGAACCCGATCGAACATCTCTGGAGAGACCTGAAAATAGCTGTGCACCTGCGCTCCCCATCCAACCTGACAGAGCTTGAGAGGATCTGCAGAGAAGAATGGGAGAAACTCCCCAAATACTGGTGTGCCAAGCTTGTAGCGTCATACCCYWGAAGACCCGAGGCTGTAATCACTGCCTAAGGTGCTTCAACAAAATACTGAGTAAAGGATCTGAATACTTATGTAAATGTTATATTTCAGTTCAAAAAAATATATAAATCAGCAAAAAAATATATAAAATTCGTTTTTGCTTTGTCATTATGGGGTATTGTGTGGTTTGATGAGTAAAAAAAACAATTTTATCCATTTTAGAATAAGGCTGTAACATAACAAAATATGGAAAAAGTCAAGGGGTCTGAATACTTTCCGAAGGCACTGTATGTACTAGTACTCCCACACTTTGTTTGTATTGCATATTTGACATATTACCTGAATTCCTTACCACCCATCTAGGGCTGTGGCTGTCATGAAATTTTGTCAGCCGGTGATTGTCAAGCAAATATCTGCCGGTTTCATGGTAATTGACCGTAATTAACATAAACACATTTAGCATCATCTGGCTTCCACAAACAGSCTACAAACCACTTATGCAGACCTTTGGAACATCTACATATTAAAACGTCTAATTAATCCATATCCTACACCATCACAATTAATCCATTATGTGTTTTAGACAGGTCTAAAGAAACATGATAGGAAGAAAATGTATTTCAGGAGAACAGAATAGCATACTCCTTGTCCTTATGTCAGGCCATGATTTGACTATACCATGTGTCTGTGGGCTTCACTAGTTAATTTAGCAGACAAGATTTTCTTTGAATTCTGTGGCATTATTTTATATTATTTCATAGTATGAAGAGTACAATTGAACATAGCTGAATCAAATAGAAAGGGGGTTTTCCACCAAAGATTTCTGAGGGAGTGCGCCCACGCGGCTATTCTGTGTTGAGCGGTTAACAAAGAAACAGGTCTTCCTATAGGCTTAATTTAGAGCTATTTACACAGCTTTAGTTGTGATCAAAACATATATCCCAACGTTTGTATTTTTAATACATTCTAAGGCTGCATGTTGCTCCTTTAATGATGATTTGTTGCACGAAAGGCATGAGCTCTGCTTTGTTATTTGCGCAGGCTGCACACATTTCATCAGTTCCTCCATCACAATTTGATAAGCACTTGATAATGCCTCGAATTTCCCAGCGGTATCCCCTTTGTGTGGCCGTAATGCCCCCCCCCCCAAAAAAACAATCCAGGACTTTTGCGGCCACAGGCCGTTGTGCCCTTAGACTGAATATAATCATTTTAATTCCCTGCTCCCGGCTGCGTGCTCCAAAGCACTTCTCACTCACATTGCTCTCAGACAGCTGAATTCTTATTAGCCGATGCCTGTCACGTCATCGGGGTCGCAACTGCGTGTGTCCTTATCCAATTCCGAGGCGCACATTGAAGATATTGGAAGAACTGTCCACATTTACTTTTCATCAGCCAACAAGATGAGTAGACTTAACAAACAGCAAAATCTCTAGTTTATCAACTTCTGTACTATGGGGGATAGTAGATTGACATAGGCTGGCTACTTGAAATTCTTGAAACTTGAAATTCATACACACACTGCTTATGTAAGCCCGTTAGGCTCTACACCCGTTGRAAAGTGGATTAATCCGCCTCATTTTAAGAAGTTATTTGGTCACTTTAGTTGTGATACAAACCTTATCAAAACATATAGGCCTATGGGCTAGGTTACATGAGGTGTGATACTACGATTATAAAAAGCCTTACTGCACACTAGCTGGGCATCATTCACAAGTGATACCATATCATTCACAAGTGATAGGCTAATATTATCACCCATCAGACTGTTCTTGATTGCATCTTGTCTTTACATATACTTGTAATGAACATGATGGGAGACAGAGAGCTGGTTTCAAGCGCAGGGCACAGCAGTTGTTTATTTGTAAAGGACCACAGAAGGAGGCAGGTAGCTGGGCCCATGGGCAGGCAGAAGGTCATACACAGGGGGTCCAAAAAGGCAACAGTACAGGCAGGGAACAGGCTAGTAACGTCGCCCGGGAGATCAGGCAATATTTCGATAACAGGAAATCCGATAGGCTAAAGTACAGGCAGGGAACAAGCAAAAGGCGTGGTTAGTGAGGCAGGCCAAAACTATCATACACGGGAGGATTCAATTACGGGAAAAACAGAGCTTTGACTAGAAGTGTGTCACAAAACAAACAATACCTCACAATGATGGGGTGCAAAGAACTGAACTAAATAGTGTGTGATAATGACATACAGGTGTGTGAACAGGTGATCAGAATTCAGGTGATTGGGATCTGGAGCGTGAGCTGCGTTCAGGGGATCTATGTGTTTGAGAGTGTGAGTTGGAAGCAGACATTACAATACTAAATAAAATGTGAAAATTGTTTTGACTTAGAATGGACCATTATCATGCACCTGTCTTGAAATAGGGGCAGCGGGGAAAAATACATGTTATCTGTGCACTTAAAAAGCGAATGGTGGGCGCTTTTCCCGTGGTTCATTTTCATGCAAGCCAGGTAGTCGATACTCCTGTTGTAAATAAGCAATGTGCTTACTATTAGGAAAGTTGAGAAATAAATATAGTAGGCCTAGCCTATAGAAAGCTGATGGAATCCTCCCCTTTTTAATAGAGGCCATCACTGTTTTCTCACGCAATTGCATTGCCTATAGAAATGTTGTGCAACATGAGCTCATGGGCTCTCATGAAGTGTTTGATTAGATTTTTGATCACATTTGCATTGATGTCAGAGTGATTAGAGGGACAATAGAGTGCTGAGTACCAGGCAGTTAGCAAGTTTGGTAGGCTACTAATGACCATCAGCAGCATCAGAGCTTGGAGAAACATAATTTCCGTGACTAAACGGTCACGTGGAATTTCACTGCTATCATGACTCGTGACCGCTGGTGTGGCGGTAATACGGTCACCTTAACAACCCTACACCCAACTAAATGTGTCACTAGTGAAACATAGTGGAAAAGTTGCAGTAAAGGGAGAACCGTGCACAGTAATCATTTTGATTAACCTTCTATTACAGACTCATTTTAGACATTTTATTAGCATACCAATTTAACAAAATAGTCAACATGATTTTCAAAACTTTTATTGAATTTAGAGAAATATCATCACTATATTGTTCTCTGTAAAATGTTCAATGTTAATAACTGTATGAATCTGAAACTTGTTGATTCATTTAATGACTTATCCATCTAATTAATTATGTTAGATGTTTAAATGATCACTTTACGATCATTTATTTTGGCAACAGTGTCAACCATAGAGAGACAGTACATAGCGGACTTGTCTTGGTATAGACATTGCCATTGAGGGCTTCCACCTTTTAAAACTGGGTGGGGATTCCAATGGGTTTGGAGTGACCAGACAATAATCAGAGAGCATTGTCTTCAAATTGGGTTGCCTATGGTTTGTAAACCAAAGACTAAGGTAATATCCAGGAGCCAAGACCAAGATTAATACCAGGACACTGGTCCCAAGATCCAGTGTGTTTGTTTGTGTGTTTGTTTGTGTGTTTGTTTGTGTGTTTGTTTGTGTGTGTGTGTGCGTGAGCGTGCGTGCGTGCGTGCATGCGGTGAAAAAAATAAATGTGTGTTTGGGTGTTCACACTTCATTTTCAAACGAGCCCATTCACCACCAGTGGTGTAGAAATCTCCTTGGCTGTGTAACGACTCGATACCATTAGTGCTGCACGCAAAAATAGACCCCATTCTGACATGTTGACAGCGCCTGGTGAAAAACACCTCTGTTTGCTACAGTATGGCTGTGTCTCAAATGACACTCTGTACCATATAAAGTGCAGTGCTTTGGACCAGGGACCATAGGGCTCTAATCAAAAGTAATGCACTATGTAGGGAATAGGGTGCCATTTGGGACGTAACCTATGTATCTGAGAAACCATTGACGTTTAAACTAATTAAATTAGTCTATCTAATTTAAAGTTCGATATGCAGCCTTAAAGGCACATTTGCTGAATTGCTAGCTGTTATAATACGCCTCTCCTCCTGTTCCGTTGGATGTAGACTTCTTTGCATGCATCCCAATGAGGCAGTGTTATGTATGCACTGAATGTATAATGATGTTATACAAGGCTTGCTCATCCTAACTTGCCGTGTTCTATCTCTCTCACTCTCTCCTCCCCTCTCTCTCCTCCCCTCTCTCTCGTCCCCTCTCTCTCTTTCACCCCTCTCCCTTGAAGTCAACGCAGAGTGAAATCCAGAGAAGTAACTTCCAACTCTCATCCCTGTCTCACGGTAGGTCCACGTTTTACAGTTGTTTCCCCCACTCTGCTTAGGAGTTAGCTCTATTTTTGGGGGTTCTCCGCTTTCTCAGCGTATGTCCTGTGTCTCTACCGTTTTGACGTGCGCACTGCACTCAATTGCTCCATTGCGCCCAGTGCAATCGAGCTGCCAGAACAAAGGTTTCCCATGCTGTATCTGTCCGTCATGTGCCCAGTCTGTCTATTGGGATGCTGGTGGCTGGTGCAATGATTAGCTTTTAAGATGGGATGACAAATGAAACAATGCAACAGGGTTTTTTTTTTGCTGTTCTTTTCATCTAAATATAAAAGCGTGTATTTTTATTGTTCAGTTGGAGCTGTACATGCAAGCATTTTGCTTGGGGAAAATGTCAGCCGTCATCATGGCAGACTGTGTCCCGCAGGAGATGAAACACGCACGGGCGGGCACACCTCCAACACAAACCTCCACACACATCCTCTCCTGGCTAACACACACAGTCAAACACATCCCACCTTCTCCGCAGGTTCTCACCCGGTCCAGTAAAGACAGATATGAACTGGGAGGTTTGATTACTGCAAAGCACATTTGTTTCCCCACTCTGCTATGCTGATCATGTTTAACCAGCGTGTGTGTGTGACTTAACAAAAAAAAAATCAGGGGCTTTTGTCTTTTTATTTTCACAGTGTGGTGTCATCGAGATAACGTCTCTTTTGCAAAACAGACCTTTTGTATTCATATCACAGCTCCCAGACAATGTACGTTGTTTTGACTGTCGTGTTGTGCCTGCTGTATATTGGGACAGTTGGTAACAACCTCCCAAAACATTACTTGTCTCCCTTCCCTCCTAAATTGCCGTAGGGGGGGGATGTCTGGGTCATGTTTTCTCCACTCTGCACCGGACGATAGTTTCCACTGCCTATGCACCACCACTCCACTGCTCTATTGATCACGGCTGACCGCGGCGGCGGCGGGGGGTGTGGTATGTCCATGGCTCTCTACCGTTTGTGACGTGCGCCCTGCACTCAATTTCTCCATTGCGTCAAGTGCAATCGAGCTACCTCATACCCTTTGACCTTTGGATATCATTGGTTTAAAGAAACTCGACTCTCAGAGGAAATTGACTGTGCTAGTGAGTAGACCTGGATGGTATACTGTGTACCGGGGTATTTTCGAAATACCCACGGTATGGTTTTCAATAACGTCCTCAAATAATAACATGACGATCCATTGTTGTGCAGCGCAAGAGAAGTGATCACGTTACACTTGACGTTCACTACTAATGTTTGCCAGCTAAAATATCTTAATACTGTAAGTGTAACTATCTGTAACTATGTGCCCAATACATTTTCTCCAGCCCAGGGCTCCAGCTATACATTTGGTTTGCTAGCTAAGTGTCTAGCTTGCAAGATCAAGCTTCTTGGGAGTAGGCTTAAACACTGGTGTACACTGATTTATAAGGCCATACTGGGTAAAATGCCGTTTGGTCTCTGTTCTTTTTTTAATCAGGTCGGTAAATAAATATCAATTACGGTCCCATTCTCATTTGCTTTTAACAGTACCAAGAATTAGAACAGGTCATGGTAGACATAGTTTTAGTTACTCAGCTCTGTAGTCCTGGAATTCTCTCCTGAACATTTAAAAATGTGATGATCTAGTCTCGTTGGGGGAGWTTAAACACTTGTAAATATCATAGAAGAGTGTAATTGTCTTTAGTACAGCTGTTTTTTAGTCAAGACATTTGTGTTTTTTAACATAATATGTAATTGTTCTACTGTATGTGTGTCTATAATTTAGTTTAATATTGTGTTAGTGTATGTAAGTTGTTTTGTCTGAAACGTTGTTCCCCCTGCTGCTATTGGACCAGGTCTCTCTTGAAAAAGAGACGTTATCTCAATGAGAAAACCCTGTATAAATAAAGGTTAAATAAATTAGAGACAATCAATCCCTTCTGGAGTCTTCGATCACGATTGCTGCTGTCTAATAGTTTATAACTGTGAGTAGCCTTTTGAGATAGTTGGATACATTTATGAGCTGGGTTGTCTGTACTTGCAATTAGTTTGTTTACTTACACTTGTTAGTATTTAGCTAGTGTCCGGTAAGGGAATTCCCTAGTACTTTGTTTGCATTTGTATTTAAATGTTTATGTTTGAGACGAAATAGCGCCCTCTTGTGTGCACTGCCGGTAATACCGTATACCCCGGTATGGTAAAAGAACAGTATAAAGGTATAAGGGCACAAGGCGAGACCCAAATGCAGACACAGTAGGCAGATGGTTGAGCTCCGATATTTATTCAACCAAAAGGGGTAGGCAAACGGCAGGTTGTGTACAGGCGAGAGTTCATAAACCAGGTCAGAGTCCAAACAGTACCAGGCGATAGACAGACTCGAGGTCAGGACAGGCAGGGGCTCAGTGAACAGGTCCGAGTCCAAACAGTACAAGGGGATAGGCAGGCTCGAGGTCAGACCAGGTAGAGTGGTCAGGCAGGCGGGTTCGGCGTCAGGACAGGCAAGGGTCAAAACCAGGAGGACTAGGAAAAAACAGACTGGGGAAAAAATAGGAGCTAGGAGAAACGCTGGTTGACTTGGCAAAACAAGACGAACTGGCACAGAGAGCCAGGAAACACAGGGATAAATACACCGGGGACGAAAAGGGTAAAACAGAAGACATCTGGAAGTGGGTGGAGACAATCACAAAGACAGGTGAAACAGATCAGGGCGTGACAAAAGGGACGTAAATCTGGCTACTGCCCAACTCTACTGGTGAGTACATTAGTGTGCATGCGAGTGTGTATAGCGTGCGAAAATATGGTGGCTGTATCCATGTATGTACAGCAGGGCTGTTTAAATAACTTGGGTCCTGGAGGTCCAGAACATCCCTGTTTTACATCCTCTCCTTCTAATCAGGGCCTGATTCAGATCTGGGACACCAAGTGAGTGCAATTGACTACGAGGTAGAAACAAAAAATGGTGGTTTGGCCCTTTCGGACTGGAAGTTGCTCTGATGTACAGTATACACTAACAGTATGTGTCTTTGAACGTGAAGTATACTCTCCCACTCCAGGTATCTCTCCCCTAGAGAGCTTTTCAGCCCACTCCCAAAACCCCACCACCCCCTCTCGTCTCTACATATAGTCACCGCGTCCAGTCACCACATCAACAGTCACAGCGCATCAGGTCCCAACGGACGCCCTAGCAGAAAGGAAGGGCAGGCAAGGACGCACTAACCACTAGCCACTGCTAGCTAGTGCCAGGCTAGCCAGGGCAGCAGAAGGCCGAGCTCAGCAGGGACAGCCCAATGCAATCTGTCTCTGGCGGAACACGTCAGGCCAATACACAACACAGCCAGCTCTCTTTACTCAGTGTTAAAGTCTCACACTGATCCCAGACCTGTCACTTATTGGCAGTGGCACAACAGAGAACACACCGTGTAGTACAGGGTTTTGCCGTTTAGCTGCTAACCCCCCGGTTTTGATAAATCTTTATTATGTTATCACATCCATGTGTTTTTGTTATGAGTGAGATATTGGTAGTGTTATTTGGAAGAGGGGAAAGTTGGAGAGCAAATGTGTGTTTGGGACAGTAAAACAGTAAGGGGGAAAGTAAAGGAGAAGACATAAAAAGAGAGACGGCGGCAATGAAAAAGAGTTCAGACAAAAAGCCACTTCAATGGCTGATGAATGCCGTGCACTGGGAGAGAGACAGCCACAGAAGGATTTGGGGCCAGACAGTGCTGTCACACACCAAGCTGTGTGTGTGTGTGTGTGTGTGTGTGTGTGTGTGTGTGTGTGTGTGTCAAAGTGTGTCAAAGTGTGTCAAAGTGTGTCAAAGTGTGTCAAAGTGTGTCAAAGTGTGTCAAAGTGTGTCAAAGTGTGTCAAAGTGTGTCAAAGTGCGAGGGAATTATTAATATGCCGTGCTCTGTTTATAGTACACAGTTCATACTTTTAAAGGGATTGCTGCTATGAACAGGGGATTTCACTTTTAAGATGATCAAAATGAAACGATGCAACTTGTTTTTTGCTGTTCTCGTCATCTAAATGCGAAAGCATCGTGCGTATTTTTATTGTTCAGTTGGAGCTGTACATGCAAGCATCTTGCTTGGGGAAGTGTGAGCCGTCATCATGTCAGATTGTTTCCCACAGGAGATGATAAAACAGGCACGTGCAGACACACCTCCACACACATCCTCTCCTGGCTAACACACACAGTCAAACACATCCCGCCTTTTCCACAGGTTCTCACCCGGTCCAGTAAGGAAATATATGAACTGGGAGTGTAGTGACGGGGCGGTGAGTCGGAAGCAGGGGCAGGTGAAACGTTTCGATAAAACAACAAAACCAAGAACACGATACTAATATAAGGCAGAACGCAAGAACAACGCACAGGCATGAAACTGGAACAGAAACAATGACGCCTGGGGATGGAACCAAAGGGAGTGACATATATAGGGCAGGTAATCAAGGAGGTGATGGAGTCCAGGTGAGTGTCATGAGGCGCCTGTGCGCGTGACGATGGTGACACGTGTATCGGGATAATGAGCAGCCTGATGACCTAGAGGCCGGAGAGGGAGCACACGTGACGGGGAGGTTTGATTACTGCACATTTGTTTCCCACTCTGCTACACGGATCATGTTTAAACAGCGTGTGGTGTGTGACTGTTTATTTCTGCCCGGGGGCTTTTGTGCACTGGGTGTTGTCCCAATACTCTCAAATGGGCTCCTCTAATTTTCCTCCAATGTAGAAAATGGGCTCCTATTGTTTATACTTTACTTTTTTCCCCTACTACTAAACTTCTATGTCCCATTGTACAAGTACAGTTTGATACAAGTAAGGCTTGTTTGAGACAAGCTATTGGATTATGCTATTTGGTATGAAACCATCAATTATGGTCGACCTCAGTCGAGGTAAAGCCCTATAAGCCTGGGGTTGGATTAATTCGATGCTCGTGTGTGGAAGGGGGCCTATGGAGAGGATTAATGTACAGCCAGTGGCACCGCAATGTATGGGACTGGTGGGCTCATTGTCCAAAACAACAATGTGGTTTGCTGTATTGTTTGAATGTTTTCTTGACAGGGTCAACCCAATGAGATGCGTCATCTTGTCTTCACGGTGGTTTTGAATGGACATCAAAGAAAGGCAACATCAACATTTCAACTTCAACAGTTCTAGCAATGACGTGGTGCAACGAATGAAAAGACAAGTGAGACAAATAATCCGCAGCTACTCACAAAACAAACTTACTAAACAGTTAAAAAGACAATGTCTGCAGATGGATTGGTGCTTTTCAGTTGAAAACATCAACAGTTATCAGGTGGATGAAAATAAGAAACTCTATCATGTTTGTGATTAAAATATTAAGTGTTAAAAAAAAATGTCCACCTTATTCTTAGATTTTTTTTGCAATTATATTTTTATTCAGTTTTCATATTGGGTTGCAGAATAACATTTGGGTTCTAGGAAGCCCTAACCTCCTGGGTCTAGAAAGCCCTAACCTCCTGGGTCTAGGAAGCCCTAACCTCCTGGGTCTAGGAAGCCCTAACCTCCTGGGTCTAGGAAGCCCTAACCTCCTGGGTCTAAGAAGCCCTAACCTCCTGGGTCTAGGAAGCCCTAACCTCCTGGGTCTAGGAAGCCCTAACCTCCTGGGTCTAGAAAGCCCTAACCTCCTGGGTCTAGAAAGCCCTAACCTCCTGGGTCTAGAAAGCCCTAACCTCCTGGGTCTAGAAAGCCCTAACCTCCTGGGTCTAGGAAGCCCTAACCTGCTGGGTCTAGAAAGCCTTGGTTCTTCACTTGATTGTGGTACAGTCGTTCCCCTTCGCACAGCAAAGAGCAGGAAGCCACTAAATGTGTCATGGTTACAGTTATCACCAAAAGGCCCCTTGTCCTTTGGGAAGATGCATGTAGACCACATCTCCCACCTCCAGCTCTAAAGTTTGTGCATTAGATACGTGTACATTATCTCCATCATTTAATTCTCAGTTAAATGTAACTTTCTGGTCCTTCTTGCATATACACCCAACAATACACCTGAGGAAGTCAGCGATGGGGAATCTAAAGTAGTGAACTCCTTTGAGTGGTGCTGTGAAGAGTCAATGTGTGTGAGTCGCAGGCTGTGCCGATGTTTGTAATGACAGCACCGTAGATGAGGGTGGTTTCAGCATTGAATGGTCCTACAGCTCCTGAACCAGTCAAACTAGCACAGAAGGCTCCCTTTGGTTCTGCCTGCACTCACCCTCTCCAGCTCCTCCACCTGGTTCCTCTGGAGCTGCAGTTCAGTCTTAGTGACGCACAGCTCCTCTCGAAGAGTCACTCAGCTCGACTCTCTCTTCTACCGCGACAGAACCCAGGATGTTCACTTTGTCTCTCAGCACCCTCAGCTCAGTCCCGATGTCAGGGGTGGTGGGGGTCTGGCAAGTCACCTCTTTTGTGGCTTGTCTCGGGTAGCTTCATAACCATGACTGTCAATCCCACTCTCTCCATGAGCCCATACCCCAAACAGACAGCACAGCATCACCAGCAGAACTACAGCACCCCTCGTTCTAAAATGGTTGTATACAGGCTCAGTGCCCTCCTTTATATCCACAAATCACTTGATTAGTCAATAGTGAGATTTTGACATATGTCTGGTGGAACTGTTTCAAAAGAAAGCACAGACTGATCAATCACAGAGCGATATTACATTATAGATATGTCAGTTGTATCTGTTTCTTAAGATCGTGGGAGCACACGATGTGTTACATTTTAAACTCAGCACTCTCGTCACGGTAGCAGTCTCCTAAAATGTATGTTCTTGTTGACTGGCTTAAGTTACCATGTGGTGTTTACGTGAGAAACTCTGTGATTTGAACCACATTAGGCTATATCGTGTCGGGTAGTGTTTTGAACGGTTTTGTCGGTCGGTCCCCCGCTCGCCTTCTGTTTCTCCCAAGTACGCACCCACACCCTTATGTGGGCACACACACACGTGTACATACACATTTTCTCTCACTCTCCCTCACCCCCTAAAAAAAACTAAACAAACCAGGCAAATTATGTTCTACTATGTAGTCGGCTTGAGACAAACATGGTTTGGGATAATTGGGCTGTATGCTTTACGTAACTCCCCAAACTTCAACCAAGGGATCAACTGAGGAAACAAACATGTCAAATTGTCCTCATCTAAGATTATTTACCCTCCCGAAGACATCTCTCCCCTTCAAAAGAGTGTTAAGTGTCTGGCGGTAGCAAATTATCCATTATTATTATTATTCCCGTTGGGAATTTCAGAAAGCTTTCCCGCCGGAATGCCTTTGTTTAATCTCAGCGGGTTTCCGCAGGATAAAAGGCCTGCAGTCAAAGACTCTGGGGAGGAAACATTCAAGAACAAACTTCATCATGACACAAGCATTCAAGAGCACAAGGAATTGCAATTTCAGACACCAGACCGTGGCAATGTTATTGTTCTCATGTGGTTTTGGGAGTGTGTGTTCGTTACACCTTAATTACGTCTATGTTTTGCTTGGTCATTCTCTATTTGCAGCCTTTGCGTTTCGTCTTCGTACTTTTCCCTGGGAGTAAGCTTGACGTAAACGCTCTTGTCATGATGGAGCTTAATTGTATTAGTTGGCATCAATGCCCCCCTTATTGAACAGGCACCTAAGCACAAGAGTATTTAGCTAAAATGGCTAATACACGCTGGTGGGTATATTTGGTTCACATTATGAACCACATTAGGCTAACCACAGTCTGAACGGTCCGTTAGTTTTGACCCCCCAGGGGTTTGTTCAGTAGCACGGAAATGGACCTGATATGAATCAATTGACTAGAGATTAGTGACTGTACACACTATACAATAAAATGCCACCTGGAATGTGTGGGTTAAGATCCCATGGGTGTGTCTCTGCCTATGTGCGTGCATACTGTGCTTGTCTGTGTGTGCGAAAGAGAAAGACCATTAGTATCTGTCCCTGGCAGCCCCCGCGGGTACTCCTGGTCCATAATCTAGCCGCATGGTCTGGTTGCTGCAGGTGTTAAAAAGGCCTGTGTCATGCGTCCATTCCCTGGAAGGATCCATAATGTCACAGAAGCCAAAGCAACAACAGATCATCAGATCACTTTACCCAAGCACACACATTTGGAATGATAGGTGGGGAAAAACGTGAAAGTCCACCTGATGCTTTTGTTTTCTTTAACTAGGCAAGTCAGTTAACTTCTACTTGGTCACCATCCCGGATCCGGAGCATCCTCATCAGTAAAAAAGCTGACTAGCATAGCCTAGCATAGCGCCACAAGTAAATACTAGGATGAATATGTATGAACTTMCCAATTTGTAAGTCGCTCTGGATAAGAGCGTCTGCTAAATGACTTAAATGTAAATGTAAATGTACTAGCATATAAATATCATGAAATCACAAGTCCAAGACACCAAATGAAAGATACACATCTGGTGAATCCAGCCATCATTTCCGATTTTTAAAATGTTTTACAGTGAAAACACTATGTATTTCTATTAGCTAACCACAATAGCAAAAGACTCAACCGCATATTTTCGGTGTCTTTTTCCTGCAAATGAACTTCTTTATGGCAGACTATTGGTCTAAACTTGACTCTATAGGAGGAAGCAGTGGTAACATGGAACTCATAAAATTGATACACAAGGGAGGACAATGCTTAAGTAGGTGATAGCCACGGTGAAGACACAAATCGTTAAGCATTACCTTATCTCCCTCTATTTACACCATTTGCAGGAAGAACATACTTAGAAACCTTTCAAAACGTCCAAAAAAACCATAAACAGACGGTCAGTTATGCTTACTTCTTTGCATGCTAGAATCTCAGTTATTAAAACGAATTTCATCCCTTGTCTCAATTTTATGAGTTCCATGTTACCACTGCCTCCCCCTATAGAGTCAAGTTTAGACCAATAGTCTGTTATAAAGACGTTCATTTGCAGGAAAAAGAGACCTGTTCAGTCTGGACTGACTGACTCCTAAAAAATGTGATTTATTGTTTGGGCCAATTATAGCTTACGCAGTAAGTGTGTGGAAAGCTATAGAGAAGCATCCGAGATCTAATCTTAAATGGCATTCATACTCTCCAATATGGCGTAAAAAAGGAATTGTGTAGGTCTAGGAAGGGTATTTATACTTTCAAAGATATGTGAATGGACTCTTTAGCTTCCAGGAAATCCGCCAGTGTTTTAATGTCCCGGGGGTGGTTGAATTCTGGTAGAAAGTCAACGATATAGTCTCTGTACTTATAGACCAAATATTGCCATTAGATCCAATAGTGATGTTGGTTTGTGATGAATCTGAATTGAACGCCAATGGAGAGTGTGGTTGGCAGGAACCACAGCTGCTAAGAAAATTATTGTACCAAGGTGGATACCACCTCAGCAGTTACCATTGCAGCAATGGCTGCTCACATTTAAGGAAATTGTCCGATGGAACCGTCCACAGCCAGAATTCACAGGGCCAGGGTGTCCACTCTGGACATCTGGAAAATAGCAGCAGTAGACATTTCGAAACTATTATCCAACAGATCTGTCTACGAATGGATCTCTATAATTTGTGACTATTTCTGATGTTTGTACTATGTAAGGTGTATTTATTTATCTGTGTTTTTGTTTCACGATAGATTTTAGATATGCTTAGATTACCGGGTGGGTGGGGGGTGTTCAATAAATAAATATAGTACCAGTCAAAAGTTTGGACACCTACTCATTCAAGTGTTTTTCTTTATTTTCACTATTTTCTACATTGTATAATTTATTTTMTATTTTTTATTTCACCTTTATTTTAACCAGGTAGGCCAGTTGAGAAAAGTTCTCATTTACAACTGCGACCTGGCCAAGATAAAGCAAAGCAGTGCGACAAAAAACAACACAGAGTTACACATGGGATAAGCAAACGTACAGTCAATAACACAATAGAAAAATCTATATACAGTGTGTGCAAATGTAGTAAGATTACGGAGGTAAGGCAATAAATAGGCCATAGAGGCGAAATAATTACAATTTAGCATAAACACTGGAATGATAGATGTGCAGAAGATGATGTGCAAGTAGAGATACTGGGGTGCAAAAGAAATAACTATATGGGGATGAGGTAGTTGGGTGGGCTATTTACAGACGATCTGTGTACAGGTAAAGTGATCGGTAACCTGCTCTGACAGCTGATGCTTAAAGATTGTGAGGGAGATATGTCTCCAGCTTCAGTGATTTTTGCAATTCGTTCTAGTCATTAGCAGCAGAGAACTGGAAGGAAAGGCAGCCAAAGGAGGTGTTGGCTTTGGGGTGAGCAGTGAAATATACCTGCTGGAGCGCGAGCCACGGGTGGGTGTTGCTATGGTTACCTGTGAGCTGAGATAAGGTGGGGCTTTACCTAGCAAAGACTTATAGATGATCTGGAGCCAGTGGGTTTCYCGACAAATATGTAGAGAGGGCCAGCCAACGAGAGCGTACAGGTCGCAGTGGTGGGTAGTATGTGGGGTTTTGGTGACAAAACGGACTACATCCAGTTTGCTGAGTAGAGTGTTGGAGGCTATTTTTTAAATGACATCGCCGAAGTCAAGGATCGGTAGGATAGTCAGTTTTACGAGGGTATGTTTGGATTCTAGATTTAATTTTGGATTGGAGATGCTTAATGTGAGTCTGAAAGGAGAGTTTATTCTAGGTCAGAGCCGTCCAGAGTAGTGATGCTAGTCGGGCGGGCGGGTGTGGGCAGCAATCGGTTGAAGAGCATGCACTTAGTTTTACTAGCATTTAAGAGCAGTTCGAGGCCATGGAAGAAGTGTTGTATGCCATTGAAGCTTGTTTGGAGGTTTGTTAACACAGTGTACAAAGAAGGGCCAGATGTATACAGAATGGTTTCGTCTGCGTAGAAGTGAATCAGAGAATCACCAGCAGCAAGAGCGACATCATTGATATATACAGAGAAGAGAGTCAGCCCGAGAATTTAACCCTGTGGCACCCCCATAGAGACTGCCAGATGTCCGGACAACAGGCCCTTGAATTTGACACACTGAACTCTATCTGAGAAGTAGTTGGTGAACCAGGCGAGGCAGTCATTTGAGAAACCAAYGCTGTTGAGTCTGCCGATAAGAATGCGGTGATTGACAGAGTCGAAAGCCTTGGCCAGGTCAATGAAGACGGCTGCACAGTACTGTCTTTTATCGATGGCGGTTATGATATCGTTTAGGACCTTGAGCGTGGCTGAAGTGCACCCAT
Organism: Salvelinus sp. IW2-2015; assembly: GCF_002910315.2. Lineage (NCBI taxonomy): Eukaryota > Metazoa > Chordata > Actinopteri > Salmoniformes > Salmonidae > Salvelinus > Salvelinus sp. IW2-2015. The sequence continues at coordinate 8,552,740 of NC_036875.1, read as the reverse complement.
GACCAGCWCGGAAACCAGATTGCATAGCGGAGAAGGTARAGTAGGATTCGAAATGGTCGGTGATCTGTTTGTTAACTTGGCTTTCGAACACTTTCGAAAGGCAGGGCAGGATGGATATAGGTCTGTAACAGTTTGGGTCTAGAGTGTCTCTCCCTTTGAAGAGGGGGATGTCCGCGGCAGCTTTCCAATCTTTAGGGATCTCAGACGATATGAAAGAGACGTTGAACAGGCTAGTAATAGGGTTTGCAACAATTGCGGCGGATCATTTTAGAAGAGATGGTCCAGATTGTCTAGCCCAGCTGATTTGTAGGGGTCCAAATTTTGCAGCTCTTTCGGAACATCAGCTATCTGGATTTTGGTGAAGGAGAAGCGGGGAGGGGGGGCTTGGGCAAGTTGCTGCGGGGGGTGCAGAGCTGTTTGCCGGGGTAGGGGTAGCCAGGTGGCAAGCATGGCCAGCCGTAGAGAAATGCTTATTGAAATTCTCGATTATTGTAGATTTATCGGTGGTGACAGTGTTTCCTAGCCTCAGTGCAGTTGGCAGCTGGGAGGAGGTGCTCTTACGCTCCATGGACTTTACAGTGTCGCAGAACTTTTTGGAGTTTGTGCTGCAGGATGCAAATCTCTGTTTGAAAAAGCTAGCCTTAGCTTTCATAACTGCCTGTGTATATTGGTTCCTAACTTCCCTGAAAAGTTGCATATCGTGGGGGCTATTTGATTTTAATGCCGTACGACACAGGATGTGTTTGTGCTGGTCAAGGGCAGTCAAGTCTGGGGTGAACCAAGGGCTATATCTGTTCTTACTTCAATTATTTTTGATTGGGGCATGCTTATTTAAGATGGTGAGGAAAGCACTTTTAAAGAACCACCAGGCATCCTCTACTGACGGGATGAGGTCAATATCCTTCCAGGATACCCAGGCCAGGTCGATTTGAAATGCCTGCTCGCTGAAGTGTTTTAAGGGGCATTTGACATTGATGAGGGGTGGTCGTTTGACCGTGGACCCATTACGGATTTAGGGTTGTACCTGGTAGGTTCCTTGATAATTTGTGTGAGATTGAGGGCATCTAGCTTAGATTGTAGGACGGCCGGGGTGTTAAGCATATCCCAGTTGAGGTCACCTAACAGTACGAACTCTGAAGATAGATGGGGGGCAATCAATTCACATATGGTGTCTAGGGCTTAGCTGAGGGCTGAGGAGGGCTATAACAAGTGGCAACAGTGAGAGACTTATTTCTGGAAAGGTGGATTTTTAAAAGTAGAAGCTCGAACTGTTTGGGCACAGACCTGGATAGTATGACAGAACTCTGCAGGCTATCTCTGCAGTAGATTGCAACTCCACCCCCTTTTGCAGTTCTATCTTGATGGAAAATGTTGMYGTTGGGGAATTTTTGGTGGCCTTCCTCAGCCAGGATTCAGACACCGCTAGGACATCAGGGTTGGCGGAGTGTGCTAAAGCAGTGAATAAAACAAACGTAGGGAGGAGGCTTCTGATGTTAACATGCATGAAACCAAGGCTTTTACGGTTACAGATGTCAACAAATGAGAGCGGTTAACTTCTACATCACCAGAGGAAGAGTAGGATAAGGGTACGGCTAAAGACTATAAGAACTGGTCATCTAGTGCATTGGGAACAGAGAATAAAAGGAGCAGATTTCTGGGCATGGTAGAATAGATTCAGGGCATAATGTACAGACAAGGGTATGGTAGGATGTGAGTACAGTGGAGGTAAACCTAGGCATTGAGTGACGTGAGAGGTTGCATCTCTAGAGGTGAGGTCTCCGCATGTGTGTGGGATGGGACAAAAGAGCTATCTAAGGCATTTTGATCAGGACTGAGGACTCTACAGTGAAATAAAACAGTAAGAACTCACCGAAACAGCAGTAGACAAGGCATATTGACATTAGAGAGAAGCATAAAACAGGTGTTGATCAGGAGAGCTAAGACAACAACGGGTAAATGGCGATGAATGGGCAGCGAGGGTCAGTTAGGTACACACAGGACCTGAGTTCGAGGCAGGGGCCGACAGATAAACAAAATGAGGTACTGTGTTGGTGAACAGTCCAGCAGGCATCAGCTGTGTAGCCGAGTGATCATAGGGTCCAATGAGCAGCAATAGGTGAGTCAGGGGGCCGTTCGGTAGTCGCTACTATGCTAGGTGAGCGGGAGACACAGCGTTCAGAAAGTGGCTAGCAGATGGGTCTTCGGCGACATCATGACGTAAAAGCCTGTTGAAACACATCGGACCATTACGTCGGCAGARGAGTCGTGATGGATCAGCGGGGCTCCGTGTCGATAATAAAGGGTCCATGCCAATTGGCAAAAGAGGTATTGCAGCCCAAGAATTAGCTGGTATACTTCGTCGGCTACCCGGGAGATGGGCCTAGCTCGAGGCTAGCTCAAGGCTAACTGGTGCTTGCTTTCGGACAGAGGCGTTAGCCAACAATAGCCACTCAGTTGCAGCTAGCTAGCTGCGATGATCCGGTGTAATGGTCCAGAGCTTGCGGCAGGAATCCGGTGATGTGGTAGAGAAAAGCAGTCCGATATGCTCTTGGTTGATATCGCGCTGTGCAGACTGGCAGTTATTGTCCGAGCTAAAGCTGGCTGGTGTCCGAGCTAAAGGTGAAGACCACTAGCAGTGGCTAACACTGACTAATAGCTAGTAGCTAGTTAGCTGGCTAGCTGCTGATGGAGGTTCCAGTTATAACGTATAAAAATAGCAGAGATGTACCACATTGGGTGAGGCGGGTTGCAGGAAAGTATATTTTGTTCGTAGATGAAAAGTGAGATTAAAATATACCAGAAAAAAAATACGAAAAACAGACTATTTACACGGGACAAGGCAAACACATGTCCGACTGCTACGCCATCTTGGATCAGAACCAATAATAGTGAAGACATCAAAACTATGAAATAACACATATGGAATCATGTAGTAACCCAAAATATATGTTATATTCTAGATTCTTCAAAGTTGCCACCTTTTGCCTTGATGACAGCTTTGCACACTCTTGGCATTCTCTCAACCAGCTTCATAATTAACACTGCTGGCAGATTCCCATTTTTACTGCGGGCCCAAAACGCATCCCAGAATAGTCTCTCTGTTGCAAAACGCCGCCTACACTGTATTCCCACTCAGAGCTAATAAGAGACACCAAGCTGTGTATGTGTGTGTTATTTGCCACTTACGTTGAGTTAGTTTTTTCCCCTCCCAGTCAAACATATATTAATGTTGTCAGCACTAGAGAGTATGGAAGAGCTATAGGGAGACGGCGAAGCCAAGAGAAGGAGGCCACTTGAGAGAGAGCGGGCGGAAGGCTTTGAGWGAAATCAAGCAATTTAGTTGGTTACTTGAGTGTAGCATGTTGTAAAAGGATGGGAACACAGCTGGGACAAACTTGGCTTAGACGAACACGCTCATGTGTTCATGCTCACAGTCTCTCATCTTCCTCCTCTTTATTTGTCTCCCCCGCTCTATTTCATGTCTCCTCCTTCCATTTTTCATTTACCTCGCTCGCTCAACGTCCCTCTCTCTCTCCCTGTGCCCTACCTTCCGTATTYCTTGCTATTCCTACACCCTCCTGTCTTTCGTGTACCTTCTCCCTCTCTTGCTGTTAGTGTTTTTTCCCTCTTGCCCTCTAAATTTCTCCCTCGCTGTCACTCTTCCTCTCCTCTGCACCAGTCCTCTCCTCTATTTCTGTATGCACCCCCCCACTCCCTRCGTCCTCTATCGAGTCAACACTGTTGCTGTAGAGTCTCAAGGGGCGATACATAGCGAGAGAGAGAGAGAGGTTGAAAGCGAGAGAGCGGGCGCCAGGTGAGGCACCACATGGCCCGGAGCTCCCGCTAAGCACATTAGCCGCTAACGCTAACCCAAACTCTGTTCCCAGTGGATGGGCCATACTGTAGCAGCTAGGCTAAAAATGAGCCCCGGCACCATGACCTCATTCTCTGTTCACGTCAAATCAAAGCCTCCGGTTTACAAGCTACCGCTGCTTCCGTCGCCACCGCCTAGTCAGCTATTAGTTTGTCTAATTTTCTCTGTATCTCTTTCTCTCTRGMGGTCTCCCGCATCCTCCCTCACTCTATTGCGGTACGAGGAAGAGCATGGAATAGTTTACAGCGGTGGGTGAAGTCACTGATGATCACCACACAGCCTCAGGGAAGCTAACATTCCCTTTAGCATTTGCTAGCCTGCCTCTGCTCTACTAGGCAGTAGGGTTGGAGAGTATCCAGATTTTCATATCATCATACCGTCCTTTTCTTTCACATTTACAGTATTACCAGCTTAGTACACAAGGGGGGCGCCAAAAATACAAAAAAAAGCACATTGGATGTCTATTACCAGAATGCTAACAAAATTTGCACAAATAATAGCACATTTCCATGGAGGCTGCTAGCTAAATTAGCTAACGAGCACAAACAAAATTAAACACATTGTATAGACAGGCAATCCAGCTCATAAAGTTATACGTGTATAGGTAGGAGCTACCAATGTCATTTGTGAGTTTGGACATTTACAAGCGAATGTAAACGAGAGATATTGTGCGAATTAACAAAGGTTTGACGCATGCTTGTGTGAAGGAAGAACGGTACTGTGTACACACTGTGTCTGTGTGGAGTATGGAGTCGCTAGGGCAACTGGCCTGCCTGCTCTGCTAGGAGGAGAGGGGGGAGGAGCAGACAGGCCCAGAACGAGAGGAGGAAAAAATGCAAGGAAATCGGCTGCAGTGGCGGCTGTACAGATAATTCGTCCAAAGGGCTTTGACTTCTCAAACACGGCAGAAAGCTTAACAATATGATGCCCCGTGYTCTTATTAATTCAGCCATTTACTTAGATAACTAGCAAGTTAAAATTAGGGGTTGCCCTAATGCAGAATTCTTTGTTCTTCACACCGGAAGAAGAAAAAATTCAGCACATAAGAAATACTGTATCTTGCCGCGTTTTGTAAACGCAGATCTAAAATGCTTCTTGTTGTAATTTCTGCTCATGTTGTGCTTCAGATGCACTTCTCCACTCGGGTGTCACGTTCGTTGTAATCCTCCTCGTCTGAGGAGGAGTAAGGATCGGACCAAAACGCAGCGTGGTTAGAATACATACTTAATTTAATAAACGAAGACGAAACGAAGAACACTTGACAAACTATACAAAACAACAAACGAACGTGAAGCTATATAACAAATAGTGCTGACACTAAAACACTACACATAGACAATAACACACAACCCACAATACAAAACAGGCTACCTAAATATGGTTCCCAATCAGAGACAACGCAAAACACCTGTCTCTGATTGAGAACCATATCAGGCCAAACAAAGAAATAGACAAACCAGACAAACAACATAGAATGCCCACWCAGATCACACTCTGACCAACCAAAACATAAAACATACAAAGCAAACTATGGTCAGGGTGTGACATCGGGTGAGAATTCACAAACGGCCATTCTATTAAAAGACAGCGCTTTGACTGATGTGCTGCTACTCTTCTCTAGTATTTTTCTGTAGCTCGGTAAAATGCAAGAGGTCTTTAAGCAAAACATTTAGGAAATGTGGCTGGTTATGTTTTTTCTATGATAAACATTAGAAATATGATGGCCATGCATCGTTTTTTGCAACAACAAAAAACCTTTCTTTTTCATTGTAAGCTCATTTACTCATGTGGTTGCCAGCCAAATAGCGTTGCACTTCTGTTGTCACCTGATGGGAAATMAAGCTATTTTCTGCCGAATGTGTTGCGCTAATGTATTTTCTGTGAAAACTATAGTTGCACGTCTCTGATCGTTCTATTGAAGAGAAATAAAACGGTTGACTTTCAGTATTAAACGCAATCTCTGTCAGTGCACAGATGGACTCAGCTGCTCCCGCTTTCTCCCACTGTGCTATTTACAAACAAACATGTGACTGGCTCAACTGTTCTGGGGAACTACGGGAAGCTTCATAATGTAAAACAATGTGACTGGTGAAATGAAGAAGGCGATCAGCTTTAACTTTTAACATTTTGCACTAGTTGACACAGGTATTTACATAAAAATTTGCTACATATATTAAAATGTATTGAAAAACTTCAACAACAACAAAATTGTTTCAATGGTATTGACGGCATTAAAAAACCATCCCGTGGCTATTTCCAAATACCCRGGTATACGGTATATACAGTATACCGCCCAAGCCTACTTGTCCGTACATTGGAATCTGCAGACTTGTATGAGAGGAGTGCACTGTATTGGAAAAAGAACGCCGTTTATTGTCAATACGATGTGGTTATGTATAAGACTGTATTGATAATGAGCTGGGAGTGGACAGGCTCTTGTTGAAATGAGCAGGGATAATGTAATCCACCTGTCAGGGCTACTCATGTTGATTTATCTGGTCAGTCAGAAAGACTGGATCGATCTCCACAGGGATAATGTGATGGGACCTTTGTGCCGCTACACACGCGCACGTGCCCACACTCTGAGMGACTGAGAGACACCTGCCAAGGGTTCACACTCCAGCACCAGCGCAAAGCTCCTCTACGTAGGTTCACGCTCTTTAGTCCTTTTAGGTCAGCTGTCTCTGTGTGTGAGCGCGTGTGTGTGTGTGTCTTCCACTAAGCGGGCCTTCCTCTCCCTAAATTCTAATTAGCTTTTAATGTGGGCCAATTGGAAACAACAACAGTGTCATTTTTTTTTATCCGAGCATTTCWGAGTAGGACGAAGTTTCCATGTTTCACTGATGTAAGGTCAGTATTGCATGTTCCAAGCAATTGCTGAAAGGTAAACTAATCTTAGATTAGATCTGTGTCGTCGTGGTAACTTCTACCAGGAGCACGAGGGATTTCAAGGCATGAAAGCGTTAAAGCAGTGTAGATATAGGGTCAAACTAGCGCTTTAAGTGCATACAGTATGTTTGTTATCCCTGGTGTGTGTCTGCTGTTTTCCAAGGGATCACACAAACGGTGTCAGACTTGATTGTTTTGGAAGTGAGTGGGTGTGTTTATCTGTTTTGGTTGTGTGTGTGTGTGTGTGTCTCTGAGTGTGTGCCCAACACCGTGCGTCCATGTGAGTTATGTGTGTGAATAAGTGTGTGTGTGTGTGTGTGTGAATAAATGAGTGTGTGTGAATAAATGAGTGTGTGTGGGAGTAAGCTTCAAAAGCCACTGTGGGATGACTGCAGATCCTGCTTGACTATGAAAGGAACTGAAAGGTGGGGTAGCGAGGGCTGTGGATTTTTAGCAGTTCTTTGATGTGGCGATGCGTGGTTCTCTATCGCCGTGACCGTCGTGTCTGTTTTCCGACTTCGTGTTATGAAGAATGACCTGAACGTAACACAATACTTTGTGACTCATTGAGTAATTTCTAGCCTTTCTCGTGCGAGTCATCAGAGAGACATCCTTCGTTCGCTCAAGTGCGAGTGGAAACGGTTTTGACTTTGTATGTGTGTGTGGCTGAGACGGAGAGATAGCAAGACTTGCTGCCATTGAAGGCCACTCAGACCGACAGAGGCAAATCATCTACTCACAATGCCTTGTGCCACATCAGAGGGTATCTCCAAGGGTTCCAAATGACCTCTTCACATCAAATTTTATTGGTCACATACACATATTTAGRTGATGTTATTGCGGGTGTAGCGAAATGCTTGTGTTCCTAGCTCCAACAGTGCAGTAGMATCTAACAATTCACAACAATACACACAATCTAAAAGTAAAAGAATGGAATTAAGAAATATATAAATATTAGATCAAGCAATGTCAGAGTGGCATTGACTAAAATACYGTAGAATAGAATACAGTATATACAGTACATTTGGAAAGTATTCAGACCCCTTCCCCTTTTCCACATTTTGTTACGTTACAGCCTTATTCTAAAATTGATTAAATCGTTTTTTTCCCTCGTCAATCTACACACAATACCCCATAATGACAAAGCAAAAACAGGTTTTTAGACATTTTTGCTAAATTATATAAAATAAAAAATAAAATGCTATCACATTTATATAAGTATTCAGACCCTTTACTCAGTACTTTGRTGAAGCACCTTTGGCAGCYATTACAGCKTWGAGTCRTCTTGGGTATGACACTACAATCTTGGCACACCTGTATTTCGGGAGTTTATCCCATTCTTCTCTGCAGATCCTCTCAAGCTCTGTCAGGTTGGATGGGGAGCGTTGCTTCACAGTTTTTTCAGATCTCTCCAGAGATGTTTCGATCGGGTTCATGTCCYGGCTCTGGCTGGGCCAAGACAAGAGTCCTGTGTTGTCTTGGCTGTATGCTTAGGGTCATTGTCTTGTTGGAAGGTGAACCTTCACCCAACTCTGGAGCAGGTTTTCTTCAAGGATCTCTCTGTACTTTACTCCGTTCATCTTTGCCTCAATCCTGACTAGTCTCCCAGTCCCTGCCGCTAAAAAACATTCTCACAGCATGAAGCTGCCACCACCATGCTTCACCATATAGATGTTGCCAGGTTTCCTCCAGTTGTGACGCTTGGCATTAAGGCCAAAGAGTTCAAATTTGGTTTCATCAGACCAGAGAATCTTGTTTCTGATGAACAGAGTCTAGGTGCCTTTTGGCAAACTCCAAGCGGGCTGTCATGTGACTTTTACTGAAGAGTGGTTTCCATCTGGCCACCCTACCATAAAGGCCTGATTGGTGTAGTGCTACAGAGTTGGTTGTCCTTCTGGAAGTTTCTCCCATCTCCACAGAGAAACTCTGGAGSTCTGTCAGAGTGACCATCGGGTTCTTGGTCACGGGTTCTTGGTCACCTCCCTGACCAAGGCGGCCAGCTCTAGGAAGAGTCTTGGTGGTTCCACCGTGTTCTTGGGGACCTTCAAAGCTGCAGAAATGTTTTTGTACCCTTCCCCAGATATGTGCCTCGACACAATCCTGTCTCGGAGCTCTACAGACAATTCCTTTGACCTCATGGCTTGGTTTTTGCTCTGATATGCACTGTCAACGGTGGGACCTTATATAGACTGGTGTGTGCCTTTCCAAATCATGTTCAGTCAATTGAATTTACCACAGGTGGGCTCCAATCACGTTGTAGAAACACCTCAAGGATGATCAATGGAACTATACATTCATGTACATGCTACCTCAATTAGCCCATCCAACCGGTGCCCCCGCACATTGGCTACCCGGGCTGTCTGCATTGTGTCCCTCCACCCGCCAACCCCTCTTTTACGCTACTMCTACTCTCTGTTTATCATATATGCATAGTCACTCGCTACTGTTATTTTTCACTGTCTTTTTACTGTTGTTTTTATTTCTTAACTTACCTTTGTTCACCTAATACCTTTTTTTTTTACTTKGAAATTGCACTGTTGTTTAGAGCCTGTTGTCACGCCCTGGCCTTAGTATTCTTTGTTTTCTTTATTATTTTAGTTAGGTCAGGGTGTGACATGGGGTATGTTTGTGTTTTGGGTGTTTATATGGTAAAGGGGGTGTWGGGTMTWGTGTATGGGTTTGTGTTGAGTGTATGTGTCTAGTTATGTCTATGGTTGAGTGTAGGTGTTTAGAAAAGTCTATGGTTGCCTGATTTGGTTCTCAATCAGAGACAGCTGGTTATTGTTGTCTCTGATTGGGAGCCATATTTAAGGTAGCCATAGGCTTTAGGTATTTTGTGGGTAATTGTCTATGTTGAACGTTTGTAGCCTGTGTGTGTGTGTGCACAACGTTATTTAGCTTCACGATCGTTTGTTGTTTTTGTATAGTTTGTGTAAGTGTTTCGTTTTGTGTTCATCTTCGTCGTTCAAAATAAAGAGAAGATGTATGCTTATCACACTGCGCCTTGGTCCGTCTCTCCACACGATCGTGACACCTGTAAGTAAGCATTTCACTGTAAGGTCTACACACCTGTTGTATTCGACGCACGTGACAAATAAACTTTGATTTGATTTGGAAACAGGATGCACCTGAACTCAACTTTGAGTCTCATACCAAAGGGTCTGAATACTTATGTAAATAAGGTATTTCTGTTTTTTTATTTTTAATAAATGTACAAACATTTCGAAAAACCTGTTTTCGCTTTGTCATTATGTGGTATTGTGTGAAGATTGTTGAGGATTTTTTTTAAATCGTAACAAAACGTAACAAAATGAATACTTACTTTCCGAAGGCTCTGTACATATGAGATGAGTAAAGCAGTATGTAAACATTATTAAAGTGACTTTTGTTCCATTATTAAAGTGGCCAGGGATTCCAAGTCTATGTATATAGGGCATCAGCCTCTAAGGTGCAAGGTTGCGTAACCGGGTGGAAGCCGGCTAGTGATGGCTATTTAACAGTCTGATGGCCTTGAGACAGAAGCTGTTTTTCAGTGTCTCGGTTCCAGCTTTGATGCACCTGTACTGACCTCGCCTTCTGGATGGTAGAGGGGTGAACAGGCCGTGGCTTGGGTGGTTGATGTCCTTGATMATCTTTTTGGCCTTCTTGTGACATTGGGTGCTGTAGGTGTCCTGGAGGGCAGGTAGTTTTCCCCTGGTGATGCGTTGGGCAGATCTGTAGAGCCTTGCGGTTGCGGGCGGTGCAGTTGCCATACCAGGCGGTGATACAGCCCGACGGGATGCTCTCAATTGTGCTTCTGTAAAAGTTTGTGAGGGTTTTAGGGGCAAAGCCAAATTTCTTCAGCCTCCTGAGGTTGAAGAGGCGCTWWTGCACCTTCACCACACTGTCTGTGTGGGTGTACCATTTCAGATCGTCAGTGATGTGTACTCTGAGGAACTTTCTACCTTCTCCACTGCTGTCCCGTCAATGTGGATGGGGCGTGCTCCCTCTACTGTTTCCTGAAGTCCACGATCAGCTCGTTTTGTTGATGTTGAGTGAGAGGTTATTTTCCCAGGGCCCTAACCTCCTCCCTGTAGGTTGTCTCGTTATTGTTGTGTCGTCTGCAAACTTGATGATTGAGTTGGAGGCGTGCGTGGCCAAGCAGTCATGGGTGAACAGGYAGTACAGGAGGGGGCTGAGCACGCACCCTTGTGGGGCTCCTGCCCCCCCCCCCCCRCCCCKACACKCACACRTGCRTGGATTGATTAGACCTTCTTCAGCTTACCCTCCACCAAATCCTAACCATAGCCATTAGTGGGGATAATGTAAAACTGACCTTAGAGCAGTCCCTAGAGGTAACCTCATCCTACTTGGTGATTTGAGTAAAATGTTCTTTTTTTCCTAGAATTTGTTTTTCTCTCGTTTCTCTCCTTTCTTTTATGTCTCTCTCTCTCTTTCTTTTATCTCTCTCTCTCTTTCGGTCTTCCACTGGTCACCTTGAARGAGACATTCGTGGAGATACAATGGCATTTTAAACATTCAGTGTCAGTGTGTCCATGCTACTGCGAATTAGTGGCCCCTGCTCTTGTCTGGGCTCTTTATCAAAACACAGTGAGTCATTTCTCCATTATATCCTCTAGCGCTGGCCAACGCTAAAACGGTACTGTTACAAAACCTATTTTCCTTAGCAGAGGCACGTTGGTAATCATATTGTTGTTATATAAGTGTTTATTTTMGGGGGGAGAGGAATGAGATGACAGAATAGGATTGCACCCGGCTTCGCAGAACAGATCCAAGCCATTTGATCGGCTTAGCACCAAAAAATATTACAAAAGAAAAGCCTTTTTCTTGCCTGTGCAGCACAACAGTTATAAATATTTTAGAAGGAGAGAGGGAGAAAGAGAGAGAGAGATTAAAAAAGTAAAAACTAACAGGATGAGTGCAGGGAGTTATGTATTTACTCAGGGCTGGGGGTGAGTGGGAGCTTACAGTGAGAGGTGGTGTTTGTACAAACACACACACACATACAGACGTTAAAAGGCACACAGAGACAGAAGGAAAGCAGGGAGGCCTACAGACAGCCAGCCAGAAAGAGAGACAAGCYTACAGGCAGGTCAACCTAACATAATGCATACAAAGACACGTGCAGATAGACAGATGGCTTTGCTCACTGGCCCATAGCAGCCCAGCCCCTAGGCCAGGTGAGCCAGATGATGGACCCAACGCAACAGCCAAGCATCCACGTGTGTGTGTGCGTGCGTGCGTGAATGTGAACAGCAGAGCGATCCTTAGAAGTGAACTACGGAGAGAGGAAGAAAGACAGACGYAGATTCACAACCTCCTACATTTCACCGCGAGACCCTTTTTACTCCAGCGCCCATCACTCAAGAATCACACACACACACACTTGTGTGTTGCCCTGCCAAACGGAAATGCTGTGTTTGGGTTGGCACTGTGCGGGTGGAGAGAGAAWGAGAAGGACAGAGAGAAAAAGAATGAGAGAGAGAGATTGGAGACATGGCAGAATGGAAAGCTTTAAGCCTAGACCCGCATTGCTACGGTTTATGGACTTATGATCTGGTACTTCAGGGGCTGCTCAGAATGAAACCTACTGTATGTCCTATGAATGAGACAGTATTATAGCTTGCCATTACCTTAATCACTGGTGCTGGATGGCCAATGCCTTTTCAAAGCCTCTGATCACTGCTCTGGAAGGCTCTTGTTGGAGGTTTTTGCTGGCTGAATAGTCACATCACTGTGTGTGTGCGTGCGTGCGTGTGCGTGCGTGTTTGTCTGCGCATGTGTATTTGAAAGGATTTGACAGTGCTCAAACGTCAAGCTTGACTGAGTCAGGCTTCAGTCACAGATTACTTTCACCTGCCTTGTTGTAAACCAATTCTATGCCCTCATTTTAGTCTTTCTACTCTCTTTTTCTGACACACACACACACACACACACACACACACAAACACACAGCGGTGGCCTACTTTCAAAACACAGTTGATGTAACACAAGCTCCTGCAAGAACTAGGATTTGTATTGTTACCCTGGGTATATATGGGAGGTTTGAAGGGGCTGGGCTCCAGGTTGAAGTTTTCTCTAAGTTCAGATCTAGGAACAATCCTAACTTTGACCATTAGTGGAGAAAATGTCAAACTGATCCAGGATCGGCTTCTAGGAGCAACTTCACCCTACACCGACGGTCTGGGATTGAAAAGGCCAGATTAATCAATAGGCATGATTTTTGTAACCACTACTGTCTGTCTCTGTGGTAGTTCAATTGCTGTTCTCTCCTAATGTATGACAGTTGATGCTGAGTAGTTTTGTTATGTATTTCTATTGGTTGATGTTTGGGACAGGGATCATAGAACAGTCGTTTTGACAAATCTGAGGTGAAATGGTTTAATGCGTTTTCAAATTCACAACTGCATGCGCACACACTCACAACCGCCACGCACACACGCACGTTACGCACGCACACACACACACACACAACCCTCATAACCATCCTGATCAGAACAGGTTGCCCTGCCGGTGTGCCCGCTCTGGGTGCTGGCACCTGGTGGCTCCAGGGGTTTGTTTGTGTTGGGGCTTGGTGGGCACTCCAGCTGTGATGCCCAACTTCCCACCACAGTGCCTTGCCCTGGCATCTCGCCAGATGCCTGACCCAGATAGATCCAGCAGTGCCAGGGGAGAGGATAGGGGGCGCCACCCAAAACACACACCCACACACACACATCTGCCACCCCAGCAGGTGAGCCTAAGCAAATAATGCGGATATTTTGGGGAGAAATACAAATTATCTCCCGCTGTGCAGCTTTCCAGCTGGGTGCTAATCATAGTTGGTGGGMGTCAATTCCAATTGCAATTTTCCAATTTTCCTCCAAACAACTGAATTGAAATGSCATTGACCCCAACCCAGGTGCTAACACTCGGCCGGGTCAGAGGTGCACAGCTCCAATCCTCAGTCAGTGTTTCCCATTTTCTTCCTCCCCTTGACTTTCCATCAGACACTCCAGAAGTGGTTACCGCCTGGGTAACCAGGGGTGCGTTCAGCATTGTGAAACATTCAGCGCTCCGCTGATAGAAATGTACTGCTCTTTGTGTCTCACTTCATCCCAGTATCATATCTCTTTCTGTGCTCCCCGTTCATTTAAGACAGGACAAGGAGAGCTCCTAACGACGACACAGGTGGAAGGGACTATTCCAAAGCTCGTGAGAACATTGTTAAAGAGAAGAAGTGCTGACTTAGTTCTACTATGGGCTACTTTCATTCTCCTACTCTGCACTGGTCTCCCCTGTGCTGAAAAGGTTTAGCTAAATCTAACTGCGCTGTATCAAAGCTTGGTTAGTGTTGTTATCACTGAGTTATTGTAAAAGCCACGTCTTTGCTAGTCCAGATCCGACCTTCTGACGCCCCTCTTCCCCAGTGGGTGCAGTCCCAGTGGCTCCTSATGTTGGCACTGGGAGGAGTCCCCTTCCCTTCTCTCCTTATTGGTGTGTCTGCCAGAGCCCTCTGGGCCCTGTGTGTTGTGGTGTGTGCCACCAGAGYGTAGACAGATGGAGGCGGCTATTGTTCTGTTGTGTTGCCCTGGAGCAGCGGGCACAGCCTCAAAGGCCGTGGCAGCAGAGCAGAGCAGAAGGACGGGGACTCCTCCCAGTGCCACCCCACCTAACAGCGGGCTGCTGGCTCCCGTATGGGCCTGCTAGGAGGGTGGGTTGAGCGCAAGGACAGACCAAGAAGTCAAATCTATTGTTATTGGTCACGTACACATAATTTGCAGATGTTATCGCAGGGGCAGCAAAATGCTTATGTTTCTAGCTCCGACAGTGCAGTAATACCTGACAATACACACTATTCCAAAGAAATGAAAAGAAAGGAAAGAAGAAATATCATAACGAGCCATGTCAGAATCCGGAATATAAATATATACACCAGCTAGTTTATTAGGTACACCCATCTAGTCCCGGGTCGGGCCCCCTTTGCCTCCGGAACAGCCTGAATTCTCCGGGGCATTCTATAGGGTGTTGGAAACGTTCCACAGGGATGTTGGCCCATGCTGACGTGAATATCATCACGCAGTTGCTGCAGATTGGACGGCGGAACCTTCATGCTGTGAACAGAGACTTGCTTGCGCGACTCGAGAGAGCGCTGGTGTGCTGTGCTCCGCTCTGAAAGTCTGCGTGCGGCATAGAGAGAYAGAGAAAGTAGCCACACCGACTCGCGCAAGTTAGACAAACMTGTTGCTGCCYAAGGTTATCTATCATATCATCTAGTAGTACCTGTCTTATCCACTGCACCAAATCGTTGTAAAGAAGCTAGCTAGCTACAGTAGCCAGCTAAGATAGCCAGCTAGCTAGCTTAAGTAGCAAGGCTAATTGAGACTATTTTGCTGCACTCCCTGTCCAATGTCTACAACAACTCCATTCATATGAAACAACAGCATACTCCTTCTCATTTAGCCAATTTAATTACGTCATTTGAATTCCATTGTGCATTGATTAGAAATCTTCCACCTCACTTGCTACACACGGAGACTTTGACTGTAGCGCCGCTTTGATTGACCGGCAATAACAAGCTACACTCGTGAAACGTGTTTAGGCTACCGGTGAGTCTTTAATATGGGGTGCACTTTAAAACAAAATATTGTGTTGGTCTATCCTTGTAGGCTATGTAGAAATGTCACGTAGATTGTTTTATTTCATTTTAGACKAAGCCTTTAAAAAAAAAAATGAATACTCTCCCAAATAATCGAATACTAACATTTGTTCATATAATCGAATATTCGAATAACCCAACACTGATCAACAGGAGT
This sequence comes from Salvelinus sp. IW2-2015, assembly GCF_002910315.2. Lineage (NCBI taxonomy): Eukaryota > Metazoa > Chordata > Actinopteri > Salmoniformes > Salmonidae > Salvelinus > Salvelinus sp. IW2-2015. The sequence continues at coordinate 8,537,182 of NC_036875.1, read as the reverse complement.
ACGCGCTGATCACGTGACAACGTGCTACCGTCATTCACAGACATACATATTCATATTCATTCGTAACCTTGAATATTCATTTCAGTGTATATACAGTACATCATTGGTATCACTCCGCAGTCCGCACCCGGTCGTTTTGTATATAATAGTAGCACGGCACTGTTTTTGCTAGCCAATGACAGATGGCGACTGCAGGTGTAGATTTGTAGCTACATCTGGTGCAATGTGTTTGTTGTTTATGTTCCCTGGCAGATAAACCGTTTTTAGATCTACCATATAGACCTGAATAAAACATACTTCAGTTCATTGTCCCGCTCTCACCCCAGTATGCAGGTCATTTAAGACTGCTGATGGAGGATATTGCTGTGTGCTGAATTTGCCCAGGATTTTAGAAGAGTTCAAATGAGGTGTATGTGTGCGCCTACATGCTCGTGTGTGTGGGTGTGTGCACTGAGATCTCCCTCTCTGAATGCTACTGAAAGACACTGTGTGTACTCGTTCCCCCTCACCTCTCCGCGGTGTGTTAAATATTTCAAGCTCGGCACTCACACTGCATTGGGCAGCACTAGCGTCGAGCGCGAGCCCACGGCCCGCGGGGTACAGGGTGGTCACGCTACGGAGGACATTTGAGAGGAGCCTCCAGATAACTTGTAATGTCCGATGAGCCGCTGATGCTGGATGTGTAGTGAGAGAGCAAGTCTGCGTCCGTGGCTCTGTGCGAGTCTCCTTGAACTGGATTTCAGTGGTTTAAGGACGAGGTGGAAGAAAAGATGCAGGAAGATGTACACAGGCACGCACAGGTGCACACACACACACACACACACACACACACACACACACACACACACACACACACACACACACACACACACACACACACACAGTTGGATTCTGTACATTGCAGGCCTGTGTGACTGCAGGCCTGTGTGCTTAATATAAGGGCAATGCTGCCCCCTTCTGGACAGGTATACATGTACACATCAGAATAGGAGATACATCCACAGAAGATGGGTTACTTACACACACACGTTTGTTTAACTATCCTTGAGGGGACCACACAATTGATTCCCATTCAAAATCCAATTTTCCTTAAACCTAACGCTTAACCCAAAAAACCTTAATCCTAACTCCTAACCCCTAAGCATAAAAAAAAACATTTTTCCTTGTGGGAACCGGTTGAAATGTCGCCACAATTTTCCTACTTTTACTATCCTTGTCTGGTGTCCTTGTTCCCACAAGGATAGTAAAACCAAACCAAATCGCACACACACACACATATATATATATATATATTATATACCACACACACATATAAATATTATATACCACACACACACACACACATATATATATATATATATATTATATACCACACACACACACATATATATATATATATTATATACATCACACACACACACACACACATATATATATATTATATACCACACACACAATCACATTTTCTACATCCTCTCTCTGAGGATACATTTCTTTTTTTTATCAAATGAACTATTTTTCAGCAAAATGCTAGTAAGGAGGGAGAACCACCTCAGACATTGTCACCAATATGGGATTGAGGGATGATAGGCGAGAACAAACAGAGGAATACAACAAATTATACAAATAATTATTGTGAAGAAGTGCTTGGCCAAGTTCTCCCAGACCTTTTTCGAACCGGCAAAAGCCCAGCCACCTCTAGGAGAGGGCTTGTCAGGGCCCTCTTCATGCATGTCTGCTCTGATGTGGCGCCTGTAGCCTAATTGTCTGCCGAGTGAGGACTGACTGGGCTGGGAGGTTAAACTCTACTGCTTACACAGTCACGCAGTCTCTTTCTCTCTCTCTCTCTCTCTCCTTAACTCTGTTTCTGTCTACCTCTCTCCTCTTTCTGTCTCGTGACTCTCACCTTCTTTCTGACTCTTTTTCTCTTTCTCTCATCTTATTTCTTTCGCTCATCTTATTTCACAGAAGTTCCAAAAGAATAAAGACATTTAAACTGTCATATTATGTCTATATACAGTGTTGTAACAATGTACAAATGGTTAAAGTACAAAAGAGAAAATAAATAAACATGAATATGGGTTGTATTTACAATGGTGTTTGTTCTTCACTGGTTGCCCTTTTCTTTTGGCAACAGGTCACAAATCTTGCTGCTTTGATGGCACACTGTGGCATTTCACCCAGTAGATATGGGAGTTTCTCAAAATCGGGTTTGTTTTCGAATTCTTTGTGGATCTGTGTAATCTGAGGGAAATATGTGTCTCTAATATGGTCATACATTTGGCAGGAGGTTAGGCAGTGCAGCTCAGTTTCCACCTCATTTTGTGGGCAGTGTGCACATAGCCTGTCTTCTCTTGAGAGCCAGGTCTGCCTACGGCGGCCATTCTCAATAGCAAGGCTATGCTCATTGAGTCTGTACAGTCAAAGCTTTCCTTAAGTTTGGGTCAGTCACAGTGGTCAGGTATTCTGCCACTGTGTACTCTCTGTTTAGGGCCAAATAGCATTCTAGTTTGCTCAGTTTTTTTGTTAATTCTTTCCAATGTGTCAAGTAATTATCTTTTTGTTATCTCATGATTTGTTTGGGTCTAATTGTGTTGCTGTCCTGGGACTCTGTGGGGTCTGTTTGTGTTTGTGAACAGAGCRCCAGGACCAGCTTGCTTAGGGGACTCTTCTCCAGGTTCATCTCTCTGTAGGTGATGGCTTTGTTATGGTTTGGGAATCGCTTCCTTTTAGGTGGTTGTAGAATTGAATGGCTCTTTTCTGGATTTTGATAATTAGCGGGTATCGGCCTAATTCTGCTCTGCATGCATTATTTGGTATTTTACGTTGTTCACAGAGGATATTTTTGCAGAATTCTGCATGCMGAGTCTCAATTTGGTGTTTGTACCATTTTGTGAATTATTTTTAACCAGATCCTAATTGGTATGTCGAATTTTATGTTCCTTTTGATGGCATAGAATGCCCTTCTTGCCTTGTCTCTCAGATCYTTCACAWCTTMGMGGAAGTTACCTGTGGCGCTGATGTTTAGGCCAAGGTATGTATAGTTTTTTGTGTGCTCTAGGGCAACGGTGTCTAGATGGAATTTGTATTTGTGGTCCTGGCAACTGGACCTTTTTTGGAACACCATTATTTTGGTCTTACTGAGATTTACTGTCAGTGCACAGGTCTGGCCGAATCTGTGCAGAAGATCTAGGTGCTGCTGTAGGCCCTCCTTGGTTGGTGACAGAAGCACCAGATCATCAGCAAAAAGTAGACATTTGACTTCAGATTCTAGTAGGGTGAGGCCGGGTGCTGAAGACTGTTCTAGTGCCCTTGCCAATTCGTTGATATATATGTTGAAGAGGGTGGGGGTTAAGCTGCATCCCTGTCTCATCCCACGGCCCGTGTGTTTTTTGCCTATTTTAACCGCACACTTGTTGTTTGTGTACATGGATTTTCTAATGTTTTTCCCCCAACATCACTTTCCATCAATTTGTTTTGCAGACCCTCATGCCAAATTGAGTCAAAGGCTTTTTTGAAAACAACAAAGCATGAGAAGACTTTGCCTTTGTTTTGTTTTGTTTGTTTGTCAATTAGGGTGTGCAGGGTGAATATGTGGTCTGTCATACGATAATTTGGTAAAAAGCCAATTTGACATTTGCTCAGTACATTGTTTTCACTGAGGAAATGTACAAGTCTGCTCTTAATGATAATGCAGAGGATTTTCCCAAGGTTGCTGTTGACGCATATCCCACGGTAGTTATTGGGGTCAYATTTGTCTTTGTCTCCACTTTTGTGGGTTGGGGTGATCAGTCCTTGGTTCCAAATATTGGGGAAGATGCCAGAGCTAAGGATGATGTTAAAGAGTTTTAGTATAGRCAATTGGATTTTGTTGTCTGTGTATTTTATAATTTCATTGAGGATACCATCAACACCACAGGCTTTTTTTGAGTTGGAGGGTTTGTATTTTGTCCTGTAGTTCATTCTAGGTAATTGGAGTATCCAGTGGGTTCTGGTAGTCTTTAATAGTTGATTCTAAGATTTGTATTTGATCATGTATATGTTTTTGCTGTCTCTCCCTCTCTCTCTCATTCTTTCTCATTCATCTTCTTTCTTTCTCTCTCWRWRTRTRTCTCTCTCTCWRWRTRTRTCRCRCTCTCTCWRKMRYTWTRTCTCTCATCTTCTTTCTCTCGCTCTCATTTTCTTTCTCCGTCTTTCTCAAACACATATTTGCATGTACTAACTCTAAAACAATAGCATTTTCAAAGTTTGGTCTCTAGCCTCCCCCTCTCATCTCTCCCCCTCTCCCTGTCACTCGTTCGGTGTGGGGGTGGTAGTATGTTTTTGCATGGCTTATTTGGGTCTTGCCCAATTATAATGTACCCGCCACCACCATGTCTCTTATTCCCRTGCCCCCTCAGTGGGTGAGTGCCCTGATCTGAGCCCTGTGGCACAGCGGTGGTGCCTCCACATTCCCTTGCCTCAGTGGCCTGTCCTAAATGATGATGCTAATGATGGTGAACCAGACTCGCACACCTCTTTCACTCTCTCTCTACCTCTCTCTATGTAGCTCTCTCTCTGTACAGAGTCTCTCTCACTCTCTGTAAAGTATCTCTCTCCCTCCCCCTCTCTCAGACCACACTGACCCTGCTGGAAGTGGCATTGCTGGATGTATTGCTGGATGTAGGCTAGGCTACTCATTTGGAGCGTGACATAGTCTTCCCACGCTCTATCCACGCTCTATTCACGCTCTATTCACGCTCTATTCAGATTAAACTGGAGACATGTTTGTTTTTTTCTCACACAAGTTTAGATTTAACCATAACGGGGGAAACAATACTGTATTTACAGTACAGTGAAATATCCATCACTCATGATGAGTTAAACGTGACCTTAGTTATGGGTAATGAAGACCAATGCTACCCCCTACTGGTGTGTTAGACTATGGGTTCATTGACTTATTATTCTCAGCTGTTACTCCTGATCCTTACCGTGGAGTTCKTTGATGTTGCCCAGCCTTTCCATAGCCCATATATTGAAGATGAAGRTATTCTTTCACTTTTCAGTTCATGCATCATTCAGACCAAATTATGTTGAAGGCCAACTCAATATCGCTCCCTTTGGCTGGACCTCACACAATTGGTCCAACTGGGAAAAGTGCCCCATCGCATGGCTAATAGCTCTAAAGGTTTCACGTGAGTTTTGCCCTCCTAACACTGACAGTTGTAAACAGGGCCATGCGACTACACACACAAATGTGTACTATAACGCCTGGGAACTCCCGCTTAGACTACAGTCTTGTTTGTATCCTTTTTGTGGCCTTTAATTTGGTCCAAACACATYTTCAAAGGTTTTGGGGAAATGACTCTGACTTTAGGAATTGGTACCACTACCACAATGGCCATTTTTATTTCAACCATGTTTTTTCAGTTAACTTCTGTAAACAGATATACTGTATGATTTTAAGAAATATCAATTGTGACGACAGTTGTTTGGCCTTTGACTAGTGTTAGCCTGTAAAAAGAAGCTGTATTTTTCTATAATTCTTCTGCAACCGCAGGGAGAGCCATCTGAAGGTCATGCTTCATTCAGAGTCTGAGACGCCTTACCGTTTCTCAACCAAGACCACTTCCTTCTCCTCTTGGCTCTCAAGACGGTTCGCAGTCAGACTTGGCCAGCTGTGGTTGTGCTTGGCCTATATACTGTCAGTAGTGTGATGGAAAGGCTGTCTCTCTCTCTCTGTCTCTCTCTCTCTCTGTCTCTCTCTCTCTCTGTCTCTCTCTATCTCTCTCTCTCTCTCTCTTGGTCTCTCGCCAACTGGCACATCCTTGTCTTATAGAAGAGCTATCTAAACACATGCCTGTTGGTCTGAGCCAGAGTACCACAGACAGCCATGGGAATTTGAAGTGGGCAGTGATGGAGACGGCTGTGGTTGTCCTCAAAGGACCCCTCCGGTCAAAGAGATGGACTTGCTCATCCCTACTCACTGCTCATTTCTCTATCAATCTCTCTTTTTCTCTCTTCTACCTCAATCTCCCTCTCTCCTTTTCCCCTCCTCTCTTTCTTCTCTTCCTCTCCTCCCTCTGATACTCTATCTTTTCCCCACTCTCGTAATCAGAGAGTTTAAAGCTTAATGGCTTTGGCTGGTCCAAGCTTTTATTCCGCATATAATGTAAACTTATTTTATCCAATCCAGTGGACTTTTACTACAGATTTTTGTTAACTGGTTGTAATCTTCAGCCGGGAGGAGGGTTGCTTTCTCTCAGCTGTCAGCTCTACGTGAACGAGATGTTGTGTGATGTCTCTCCAAGCTGTCAGCTCTATGTGACGAGGTGTGTTGTGTCTTCTCTCAAGCTGTCAGCTCTACGTGACGAGGTGTGTTTGTGGTCTTCTCTTCAAGCTGTCAGCTCTGGTGACGGAGGTGTTGTGTTGTCTTCTCTCAAGCTGTCAGCTCTATGTGACGAGGTGTGTGTGTGGCTTCTCTCAAGCTGTCAGCTCTATGTGACGAGGTGTGTTGTGTGTCTTCTCTCAAGCTGTCAGCTCTATGTGACGAGGTGTGTTGTGTGTCTTCTCTCAAGCTGTCAGCCTCTTGTGACGAGGTGTGTTGTGTGGCTTCTCTCAAGCTGTCAGCTCTAGTGTGACGAGGTTGTTGGTTGTGTCTTCCTCAACTGTCAGCTCTATGTGACGAGGTGTGTTTGGTGTGTCTTCTCTCAAGCTGTCAGCTCTAGTGACGAGGTGTGTTGTGTGTGCTTCTCTCAGCTGTCAGCTCTATTTGACGAGGTGTGTTGTGTGTCTTCTCTCAAGCTGTCAGCTCTATGTGACGAGGTGTGTTGTGTGTCTTCTCTTCAAGCTGTCAGCTCTACGTGACGAGGTGTGTTGTGTGTCTTCTCTCAAGCTGTCAGCTCTATGTGACGAGTTTTGTGTCTTCTCTCAAGCTGTCAGCTCTACGTGACGACGGTGTTTGCTGTGTCTTCTCTCAACTGTCAGCTCTACGTGACGAGGTGTGTTGTGTGTCTTCTCTCAAGCTGTCAGCTCTACGTGACGAGGTGTGTTGTGTGCTTCTCTCAAGCTGTCAGCTCTACGTGACGAGGTGGTGTTGTGTGTCTTTCTAAGCTGTCAGCTCTATGTGACGAGGTAGTTGTGTGTCTTCTCTCAACCTGTTTCAGCTCTATGTGACGAGGGTGTTGTGTGTCTTGCTCAACCTGCCGGCTGTCTGGCCTATAACTTCTGGAGCACAAGGAAGAAAGGGAGGGAGGTAGGGAGGGAGCGAGCGAGGGGATGGAGGGAGGAAAGATGGATGGATGGAAGAAGTGATGATATGTGATGGATGACTGGGACAGAAACATATGGGCTCTGTGTCCTGGGATGAATTTATCTGCTTTGTGAGGTGTCCACAAATAKCTGTGMGTGTGGGTGTGGGTGGGTGTTTGTGGGTGTGTGTGAGCCTACAAGGATGTGTGTTGTCAACAACAACAAAAAAACACGAAAGACGAAGGCACTCTTCATGTTGTGAAACATGTATAAAAAGACTGACCAATAACCCCTTTACCAAAGGACACGTTCATTCTACAAAGTTCTGCCATTGTATTCTACTAGTGCGTCACATCCTTCTTGTTTTCCTGTGAGGGTTTTGCCTGTCAGCAGGTACCAGTGTGTGATGACGGATACTGTAGCTGTAAGTTGACCTGTGCTCTCCTTTCTCTCCCAGGCCACTGAAGAAGGACCACAGAGAGCGCCCAGCCCTACACAACGGACAACAAAGGGCAAACAGGTGTCTTAACTAATTATCTCTCTCTCTTTCTCTCTCGACCTTCTCTCTCTCCCTCCCTCACTCTCTCTCACACGCACTCTGTTCCACTTTGTCAGCCTCCCTCACTGACAGTGTTTCCGTCATATCTAGGGCCCACCGTTTTTACTAGTCAGGTCACATGGTCATTGGTCTGAGCCCTACTCATAACTACTGATGGAAAATCAGTAGATAGATGAGTGCAAGTTGGTTGAAAACTGGCTCCCCTTCCATTTCTCCTGCAGTTGCTCTGGTTATTTGCCTGGGGTTTTCTCGGTTTCTTTATACTGCACCATAAAGCCTCTGGTGTCCCATGCTACACCGTGAGGGCGAACGTGCAATACCAATGTKTTCCACTGGGGGGCATTGTGCACCAAGATAAAGGCACATGTCATCTTGTGGTTTCCTTTGTGGACTCTGGTTTGTATGGTTTAGACCACGTGTCAAACTCATTCCACGGAGGGCCGAGGATCTGCGGGATTTCTCTCCTCCCTTGTTCTTGATTGATGAATTAAGGTCACMGATTAGTAAGGAACTCCCCTCGCCTGGTGGTCTAGGTCTTAGTTGAAAGGAGAAAACAGAAACCAGCAGACACTAGGCCCTCCGTGGATCGAGTTTGACGCCACTAGCTAGACAGAAGGGTAATAATAAGGCTTTAGATAGAAGGGTACAATCGTATTCATGTACAACCATATTCAAGGACAGTGTCATACATGGTCTTTATAGTAAGTCCTCCTGTATCCTAACTCTGAATGTGCTGTTTGTGCGGCTGCTATACACTGCTAATATTTAGCGTCATTGAGATGGCCTTTAGTGGCCATCTAGTAATAGCAGAGTAGTGACGGCGTATGCCCACTAGAGGGAGGTAGAGCACTGTGCTGCAGTATTGTGACTTGTCTTATTTCGTTACGCCTGAGCCTGTTAAGAGTTTATACACTCATCTCGTGACATATGAGATATTTCACCTCAATGGTGTGTTATTATTGCAGGACAAGTACCTTGGGCTCAGCTGTTTTACTGCATGAGTGTGTGTTTTGAGGAATGAGAGCACTTGTAGTTAGTCGTTTATGAGTTTGGGTTTATAGTAGTGTGTGTGTGTGTGTGGGTGTGTGTGTGTGTGTGGTGGTGTGTGTGTGTGTGTGTGTGGTGTGTGGTGTGTGTGTGTGTGGTTGTGCGCACATACAGTACATGTGTTGTGTCCGATGTGTGTGAACAGGTAGAGGCCAGGCAACGAGCCAGAGGCAGCCTGTGATAGGTTGAGGGACAGTGTGACGTGTCAGTGAGACGCTATAGAAGCACCGAGCTGGCGGGAGCAAGCTGCCTCTTCTGCCTGGAGAGAAGGAGTGGAAGAGAAAGAGCGAGAAAGGGAGTGCGAAGAGAGAAATATAGGACCAACTCCTTGTGACATTCTACAACTCTCAGAGGAAAAGCACCAGTCGTCTCCTCTGAGAATATCCACTTCCCTCCCACACACTCTCTATCTGCTTCCCTCCAACTAGGTGGAGGGAGACAGGAACCAAGAAAGAAAAAAAGAGAGACTGAGGGAGGTTGAGGGTAGTAAGTGTTCCACCACATGGCTAGAATCTAGAGGGCCAGTAGGGAGCGTTTCCAGGGCAGGAGAGCAGTGTGGTAGCCGGTGAAGGACAGAACAGCATGGTCCTGTTCAGCACTGGCCCTCAGAGCCTGGGCTCCTACTACTGCCTCATCCGCAGGAGGTTCAAGAGGAGGCGCAAGAAACGCAGCGAGCGCCAAGGTATCCACCTTTTCTTTGTAGTTTGTGTGAGATGTGCGTTTGTGAGCGCGCGTGTGTGTGTGTGTGTGTGTGTATTGCACAATTACCTTTGTTTTTATTACTTACTTTGAACGATTCTGTAGTAGTTTCTCTTGGTCTAGCAGTGGTTACACTACAATTTTTATTTATTTATTTATCTATTTCAACTTTATTTAACCAGGTAGGCCAGTTGAGAACAAGTTCTCATTTACAACTGCGACCTGGTCAAGATAAAGCATAGCAGTGCGACAAAAACAACAACACAGAGTTACACATAAACAAACGTACAGTCAATAACACAATATAAATATCTATGTACAGTGTGTGCAGATGTAGAAGAGTAGGGAGGTAAGGCAATAAATAGGCCATAGAGGCAAAATAATTACAATTTAGCATTAAGACTGGAGTGATATATGTGCAGATGATAATGTGCAAGTAGAATACTGGGGTGCAAAAGAGCAAGAGGGTAAGTAATAATATGGGGATGAGGTAGTCGGGTGATCTATTTACAGATTGGCTGTGTACAGGTACAGTGATCGGTAAGCTGCTCTGACATCTGATGCTTAAAGTTAGAGAGGGAGATATAAGTCTCCAGCTTCAGAGATTTTTGCAATTCGGTCCAGTCATTGGCAGTAGAGAACTGGAAGGAAAGGCGGCCAAATGAAGTGTTGCCTTTGGGGATGACCAGTGCAATATGCCTGCTGAAGCGTCTGCTATGGGTGGGTGTTGCTATGGTGACCGGTGAGCTGAGATAAGGCGGGGCTTTACATAGCCAAGGCTTATAGATGACCTGGAGCCAGTGGGTTTGGCGAAGAATATGTAGTGAGGGCCAGCAAACGAGAGCATAGAGGTCGCAGTGGTGGGTAGTATATGGGGCTTTGGTGATTAAACGGATGGCACTGTGATAGACTACATCCAYTTTGRTGAGTAGAGRGTTGGGGGATATTTTGTAAATGACATCGCCGAAGTCAAGGATCGGTAGGATAGTCAGTTTTKCGAGGGTATGTTTGGCGGCATGAGTGAAGGAGGCTTTGTTGCYAAATAGGAAGACGATTCTAGATTTAATTTAGGATTGGAGATGCTTAACGTGATTCTGGAGAGTTTACAGTCTAACCAGACACCTAAGTATTTGTAGACGTCCACATATTTTAGGTCAGAACCGTCCAGAMTAGTGATGCTAGTCGGGTGGAAGGGTGCGGGCAGCAATCGGTTGAAGAGCATGCACTTAGTTTTACTAGCATTTAAGAGAAGTTGGAGGCCACGGAAGGAGTGTTGTATGTCGTTGAAGCTCGTTTGGAGGTTTGTTAGCACAGTGTCCAAAGAAGGGCCAGATGTATACAGAATGGTGTCGTCTGCGTAGAGGTGGATCAGAGAATCACCAGCAGCAAGAGCGACATCATTMATATATACAGAGAAAAGAGTGGGCCCGGGAATTGAACCCTGTGGCACCCCCATAGAGACTGCCAGAGGTCCGYACAACAGGCTCTCCGATTTGACATACTGAACTCTATCTGAGAAGTAGTTAGTAAACCAGGCGAGGCAGTCATTTGAGAAGCCAAGGCTATTGAGTCTGCCYATAAGAATGCTGTGATTGACAGAGTCGAAAGCCTTGGCCAGGTCYATGAAGACGGCTGCACAGTACTGTCTTTTATSGATGGSGGTTATGATATCGTTTAGGACCTTGAGCYTGGCTGAGGTYCACCCATGACCAGCTCGGAAACCAGATTGCATAGTGGAGAAGGTACAGTTGGATTTGAAATGATCGGTGATCTGTTCATTAACTTGGCTTTCGAAGATTTTTAGAAAGGCAGGGGAGGATGAAWATAGGTCTATAACAGTTTGGGTCTAAGATATCTCCCACTTTGAAGAGGGGGATGACCGCGGCAGCTTGTCAATCTTTGGGGATCTCAGACGATACGAAAGAGAAGTTGAATKGGCTAGTAATAGGGGTTGCAACAATTTCGCCAGATAATTTTAGAAAGAGAGGGTCCAGATTGTCTAGCACAGCTGATTTGTAGGGATCCAGATTTTGCTCTTTCAGAACATCAGCTATCTGGATTTGGGTGTAGGAGAAGTTTGGAAAGTTGCTGCAAGGGGTGCTGAGGTGTTGGCCGGGGTAGGGGTAGCCAGGAAGAAAGCATGGCCAGGCGTGGAAAAATGCTTATTGAAATTCTCGATTATCGTAGATTTATCAGTGGTGACAGTGTTTCCTATCCTCAGTGCAGTCGGCAGCTGGGAGGAGGTGCTCTTTATTCTCCATGGACTTTACAGTGTCCCAAAACATTTTGGAATTAGTGCTACAGGAAGCAAATTTCTGTTTGAAAAAGCTAGCCTTAGCTTTCCTAAGTATATTGGTTCCTGATTTCCCTGAAGAGTTGCATATCGCGGGGGCTATTCGATGCTGATGCAGAACGCCACAGGATGTTTTTGTGCTGGTCAAGGGCAGTCAAGTCTGGGGTGAACCAAGGGCTATATCTGTTCTTAGTTCTACATTTGAATGGGGCACTTTTGAAGAGCAACCAGGCATCCTCTACTGACGGGATGAGGTCAATATCCTTCCAGGATACCCGGGCCAGGTCGATTAGAAAGGCCTGCTCGCTGAAGTGTTTTAGGAAGCGTTTGACAGTGATGAGTGATGGTCGTTTGACCGCGGACCCATTACTTACGCAGGCAATGAGGCAGTGATCACTGAGATCCTGGTTGAAGACAGCAGAGGTGTATTTAGAGGGCAAGTTGGTCAGGATGATATCTAAGAGGGTGCCCATGGTTACGGATGTTGAGTTGTACCTGGTAGGTTCCTTGATAATTTGTGTGAGATTGAGGYCATCTAGCTTAGATTGTAGGACGGCCGGGGTGTTAAGCAAGTCCCAGTTTAGTTCACCTAACAGTTCGAACTCTGAAGATAGATGGGGGGCAATCAATTCACATATGGTGTCCAGGGCACAGCTGGGGGCTGAATGGGGTCTATAACAAGCGGCAACAGTGAGAGACTTGTATCTAGAAAGGTGGATTTTTAAAAGAAGAAGCTTSAATTGTTTGGGCAGACCTGGATAGTATGACAGAACTCTGCAGGCTCTCTCTGCAGTAGATWGCAACTCCACCCCCTTTGGCAGTTCTATCTTGTCAGATAATGTTATAGTTAGGGATGGAAATTTCWGGATTTTTGGTGGCCTTCCTAAGCCAGGATTCAGACACGGCTAGGACATCRGSGTTGGCTACGCAGACGCTCGTTGACGCGTGCAAACAGTTTGGATAAAATTATTGAATAACATGTATGTGTACATTTATTTTGCAACGCTCARGCTCACAACACGGCGGTGTGGTCASCATGTTAGCGACTTACCCAGAAAGACTCACAGCTGTAAGTGTGAATACTTATGTAAATMAGATATTTCTGTATTTAATTTTCAATAAATTTGTTKAAATTCATAAAAACATGTTGTCACTGTCATTATGGGGTATTGTGTGTAGATGGGTGAGAAAAAAATATATCTAATCCYTTTTGAATTCAGGCTGTAAGACAACAAAATGTGGAATAAGTCAAAGGGTCTGAATCATTTCAGAATCCACTGTAATATGGCTAATTAAGSAGCCCATATATAGCGCKGCACTTGTAGACTAGCACAGGAAAGCAGCGCCACAGATGAAAAGAGAAACTAGTGATTCAACCTGATTTAGTAAGTAGCCTATCTTTGGTAGAGCGCYCGTGGCTCGCCTTGCTCCCTCCGACAGTCAAACAAACGATGCGATTTTGCGATTTTTTTTCCATTCCAAGCAACCAATCCCAACACTCTCTGTGAGACAGACTTATCGCTCTGTTACTGAGAGGCTTTTCTGTGAGAAAGACGTACCTCTCTGTAGTTAGACAGACCTATCTCTCTGTGAGTAAGAAAGACCAATCTCTGTGTGAATGAGACCGAGCTCTCTATCTGGGAATGAGACAGACCTCTCTGTGGGTGAGACAGGCCTATCTCTCTGTGGGTGAGACAGGCCTATCTCTCTGTGGGTGAGACAGGCCTATCTCTCTGTGAGTGAGACAGGACTATCCCTGTGAGTGATACAGAAACCTCTCTTTGTGAATAAGGCAGTCTCCTCTGTCTCAGAGTGTAAGATAGACCTCTGTGTGTGAGTGAGACTTCTCTCTCTGTAAGTGAAGTAGACTGACTTGGCTCCTGTGGGACTCTAAGCTTCTCCCCTGCTCTAGGGATTAGCCCAACAGGCCGGGGAAGTAGTCATTTTTTAGATGCTCCCTCTCAGTAGCTGTATTAGTGATGTCAGCTATTTGCTTTGATATATCCCCCAACTCCCGCCTGCCCCCCCCCACTCCCACTGCGAATTGTCAAACCCGAGCCTGTTCATCCGAGTAAACCCACCACTGCTGAAGTTGCGTTTTAGCCGCGCGAGTCGCGAAACAACCAAAACTTAACACAAACTTTTTGTCTGTCAGCTTCGCTGGTGTCCGTCTCCATCTCTTCCTCGTTATCGCTCCGGAAATGACAGCGCCACTTTGCACTAACCCCGGAGAGGAGAAGGCTTAGCATTGGGTAATGCTATTCCGCTAACCCCATCACAGCTGGCAATAATTCCCTCAGTGAGCGGATGCCATGATGAGTACCCAGAGTGTGTTAGGCCATTGTGTTTGCCTCCTTGCTGATCAGCAGCTACGCTACGCTATGCTACGCTAACACTAACTGATGGCGTGGCCTGGGCTGTCCCCAGCCATTCTGTCTGTCAGACCAGTTAGCCTGTCAGTTGGTGGCTAATGCCATCTCTGTCAGACCAGCTACCCAGCCAGTTAGCCTAGCAGAGGTTTACAGCAATGGAGGAGGCAACAGTCAAGTGTTTGCACTCTTCTGGGAGCTTCATTCACATTTCCCAAAGATAAGCAAAGTTGCTGAATTGAAAACATCAACAGTGCCTTTTGCTCATATTTTTGGCTGATCGGTGTGCTTCAATGACATTGACCATATACTAGACGTGTGAATGGCCTCATCCATTGCAAACCACTTAGTCGCATGGCTACTTTCAATTGAGTCTAGGAACACTACACAACAGCACATTTTCCAACAGAGGAAGCGTCAATGTATCGCCCCCACAATACATTGTAGCGAGGAGGACACTCTCATACYGCAATGCATCTCCAATGGTCCGTATATGAAATATGGGAAATGGGACCCAGGGTTTTGTGCGGAGCCTGCAGAATCTCCAAAATGAGCTTTTGGAGATGGAGTGGGAGGGAGATATGCCGTGTCTCCACTCTGTGGATCCATTGCTTAGGAGAACAGGCTGTTTCATTCAGTTCTGTTAGCCAGAAACGATTCAGCCTTTTTCTGTGAGAGTTCTTCTTATACAARACCTCACCTACTCCAACAGCAAATTACAAAGAGGTTAGCTATCAGAGACCTCCAATGCTTTTGAAAGGGTATTAAGATTGGGGGGAAAAGAACTGAGTAGAGTCTTTGAATCGAAGTAAGCAAACGTATTATAGATTTAAAGGGCTTCCATGCTAGATTAACAGGGTTTCATATTGCCACTGCACTCAAGGCACTGCACTCAATGACAGCGAATTAACAAAGCATTCAGGAAAGTGAGCCATTTTCTGTCTGGAAATCACAAATGACAGCCACTACCTCAATACAGCCACAAAGCAGCAACAAATTGGCTGCTGCAGGAAAAGTCTGCTCTAGCCTTGGCAGACACAATATCGAACAACATCAAACATCAAACAGCATCCAGCAACAACAGTCAGAAAAGAGACCTTATTTACATTTATTTATGAAAACCGAACGCCAAAGCACTTATTAAGACACCAAGCTGACGACTGCCTTTTGTTAGCGTAATCTCGTCGCTGGGGGCCCCACACTGCAAACACTCTGTCACGATAAGAAATTAGCTGGGTCACGCCGTCTAGGAGTGAACGGTGTGTAATTAGCCTCGATTAGCATTCGGCTAATGGTTGTCAGCGAGTGATTGAGGGGGAAGCCGTTTTGCCGGAACGGCGCTAACGTGTGTTCAGCCAGGGAGGACGCCGTTTCTGTGACTCTGAGGAGGGTTGGACAGCTCTTAGGTCTCAACGCCGCTACCTACAGTATGCCTCATTTCCCATGGACGTGGGCCATTAGTGATGGGGGGGGGAAATCGATAGAGTTACATATCAGTATATTATTTTTGACGGTATATCGTATCCTTTTGACAATATCGCAATATTATTTTTGCACTAGTTGGCTGTACCTGCACCAAAATTCCAGTATTTTTCCTTCATAGATTGTTCTCCATCTTCTTTTTAAATAGGGAGCCAATTTGTTTTCGGCACTTATGTCTCTTGTCCCTCTGCAGCAGACGTATGGTGAGCAATTATGTTTGGACCGTGGAATCTCAATAAAATCACAGTGTTGAATCGCTATACATATAGAATCATGAGCATCGCAATACGTATCGCAATAACTCATTTACAAGCATTGTATGGCTGCTAGGGCTAKTGATGCTATGGCTATGTGCACACTAACAGCAACTAGTGACAATTTGAGGACAAGGGGATGCTGAAACTCTATTCTTAACTTGTCTGGTTGTCTTCCTTTCTTCTCTCCCTCTTCCCTCTCTACTTTGCTCCCATCTCTCTTTCCACCTCACTTTTTCCATCTCAACTCTTTGTCTGTCTCTCTCTGTTCCCTCCCTATGTTCCCCCACCAACATTTTTCTCCCTCTCCCTCCCTCTGTAACCCTGCACCCATCACTCCCACACTTGTCCTTAACGTGCTGCAGACTCTCCCTCTCTCTCGTTCTCTCTCCCGTTCTCTCCCGTTCCCGCTCTACTGTCAAGACGAGCCTTATCTGTCTGTGACCTTTCAGAATAAGACCCTCTCCGCTCCCAACTGTCCGTCAACATTAACTCATAACCTAGTAATAACGGAGGCAGGAGGTGTGAAATTCCACTTCTCTACCCCCTCTCACACACACACTCTCCGTTCCAAACACACGTGCATCTGCACAAATAGAAAGTGCATGTTTACACACACACACACACACGTGCAAAAAAAAAAAACATGCACGCACCCACGACGTGAAGGATACTGGAGTGCCTGACACGGCCTTGAATAATGAAGTACAGTGCACTGCGAGCAGCAGGGCATTGAGTGAGGAAAATGGGAAGAGAGAGGGGGGGGGGGGCAAAGAGAGAGAGAGCAATGGAAATAGATAATTGGAGAGAGAGAGGCAGAGACTATGTTTGATACCAGCAGGTCAGCCCGCAGCACTTCAAAATACGATGTGAGAGAATGAGGCCATACACACTCTCATACACACATTCATGCACACTCTCATGCACACTCTCATATGCACACAGCAGCTGACCCGTTGCCTCTAACAAATGCCTATAGTTCATCCTTGTTGTAAACTTTTTGTTTTGTGACCAGTTTCTGGTGTTTTTATTCTTGCTTCATGACATGCAGCCCGACTCACACTCCTAGGACACACACACACCCTCTCTCTCTCTCCTGTGTGTGACTGGGGTCACTGAACAGTGACCTCTGATACCTCTGGCTATGGTCCGTGGAGAACTAAGGAGAACTATCAGACCTAGCCACACACCTGCCCCACAGGCACACAGTGCGTATATCATAAATCATAGCTGTCACACAGATTTTACAGGTTCCTCTGAAAGGCGAAAGGACGCGGCAAACACTCAGCGCCCTTGAAGAGAGAGGGAGGAGGGAGGAGGGAGAAAGAGAGGGAGAGAAATAGTATGTTTTTATTGAATCGCCTATATTTGCTCTGTTGGCCTGTGTCCCTAGACAGTGGTGGAAAAATATCCTATTGTCATACTTCAGTAAAAAGTAAAGATACCTAATAGAAAATGACTCAAGTAAAAGTGAAAGTCACCCAAAATAAAGTATTTGGTTTTAAATGTACTTAAATTCAAAAGTAAAAGTAATAATCATTTCCTCATATAAAGCAAACCAGATGGCACCATTTTCTTTTCAATCAATCAATCAATCAATTTTATTTATATAGCCCTTCGTACATCAGCTAATATCTCGAAGTGCTGTACAGACACCAGCCTAAACACCCCAAACAGCTAGTAATGCAGGTGTAGAAGCACACGGTGGCTAGGAAAAACTCCCTAGAAAGGCCAAACTAGGAAAAACCAGAGAGAACCAGCTATGAGGGGTGGCCAGTCCTCTTCTGGCTGTGCGGGTGGAGATTATAACAGAACTATGCCAAGATGTTCAAAAATGTTCATAAGTGACAAAGCATGTCAAATAATAATCATGAATAATTTTCAGTTGGCTTTTCATAGCGATCATCAAGAGTTGAAAAACAACAAGGTCTGGGACAGGTAGCGGTTCCATAACGAGCAGAACAGCTGAAACTGAAATAGCAGCAAGGCCAGGCGGACTGGGGACAGCAAGGAGTCACCACCGGGCGGCAGTCCCGACGCATGGTCCTAGGCCCAGGTCCTCCGAGAGAAAGAAAGAGAGAAGGAGAAAATTAGAGAGAGCCAAGATTTTCAAATTTTCCATAAATGACAAGCATGGTCAAATAATAATCGAGAATAAATCTCAGTGGTCTTTTCATAGCCGATCATTAAGAGTTGAAAAAGCAGGTCTGGGACAGGTTAGGGGGTTCCTAAGCCGCAGGCAGAACAGTTGAAAACTGAATAGGCAGCAAGGCCAGGCGGACTGGGGACACGCAAGAGTCACCAGCCGGTAGTCGACGTATGGTCCTGGGCTCAGGTCCTCCGAGAGAAAAGAAGAAGAGGAGAAAAATTAGAGAGAGACGAAGATTTTCAAAATGTTCATAAATGAGCAAGCATGGTTCAAATAATAATAGGAATAAATCTCAGTTGGCTTTTTCATAGTACCGATCATTAAAGAGTTGAAAACAAGCAGGTCTGGGACAGGTAGGGGTTCCGTAATACCACAGGCAGAAGCAGTTTGAAACTGGGATAGGCGCAAGGCCGAAGGGCGGACCTGGGGACAGCAAAAGGTGTCATCATGCCGCGTAAGTCCCTGACGTAATGGTCCTTAGGGCTCAAGGTTTCTCAAGAGAGAAAGAGAGAACAGAGAGAATTAGAGAGAGCATAACTTAAAATTCAACGACAGGGACAACTGGATAAGACATGGAGAAAGTACTCCAGGTAACCAAATCGACCCCTAGCCCCCCGACAGCAAAACTACTGCAGGCATAAAAATATGGAGGCTGAGAACAGGAAGCGGTCTAGGTAGACATCCGTGGCCATCCGAAGAAACCCCTCGGACAGGTTGCCAAATGAAGGAAGGATATCAAGGCCCACCGCACGTTGCCGAAGAGAGCACAAGCCCCCGCGACAACTAGAGGGTAATCGTCAACTGACCAAACTTACAATCCTGAGACAAGGCCGAGTATGAAGGCCACAAAGGTGCTCCAACCACAGCAGCGAACCAAAGGGGGGGGCGCCAACGCCAGACCGAGGAAGATATCACGTCAGTAACTCGTCACCCACGCTCAAGTGACGCACTCCGCTCCTAGGGACGGCATGAAAGAGCACCAGCCAAGCGCCAGTGACTCAGCACCGCTGTAACAGGGTGTAGGAGGCAGAGAATCCCAGTGGAGAGAAGGGAACGCGGCCTGCAGAGACAGTAAGGGGGTTCGTTGCTCCATGAGCGCTTTCCGTTCACCTTGACACTCCTGGCCAGGCTACACTGAAATCATATTGACCTACTGAAGGGAGATAGGAGTCTTCAGTAAAAGATTAAAAAGGTTGAGACCGAGTCTGCGTCTCTCACATGGTAGGCAGACTGTTCATAAAAATGGAGATCTATAGGGAGAAAGCCCTGCGCATCCCGCTGTTTGTTAGAATTCTAGGGACAATTAGGAGGCCCTGCGTCTTGTGACCGTAGCCGTACGTATTGGTATGTACGGCAGGACCAACTCGGAAAGATAGGTAGGAGCAAGCCCATGTAACGCTTTATAGGTTAACTCAGTAAACATTGAAATCAGCCCTTGCCTTAACAGGAAGCGCAGTGGTAGGGAAGCTAGCACTGGAGTAATATGATTCCAAATTTCTTGGTTCTAGTCAGGATTCTATGCAGGCCGTATTTTAAAGCTACTAACTGAGTTTATTAGTGGCTTTTATTCCGGGTAGCCGGAAAGAGACATTGCAGTAGTCGTAACCTAGAAAGTTAACAAAAAATTGCATGGATTAATTTTTTCTGCATCATTTTTGGACAGAAATTTCTGATTTTAGCATGTACGTAATGGAAAAAAGCTGTCCTTGCAAAGCAGATTCTGGTCTGATCAATAGTTCGTCAAAAGAGAGATCAGGGATCAAGAAGTAAGCGCGCGAGGTCCATCACAGTTTATTTGAGACGACTTTACAACCAATCCAAAGGATAGAATTTCGAACCCGATTTAACAGAAGGATCCTCTTTGTTTCTTGGGACCTAGAACACAGGCATCATCATCGTTTAGTCCGAGTTTAAAAAGTAGAAAGTTTTTCCAGGCCATCACCCACTTCCTTAATGTTGAAACCACGGCTTACTAGCGTAGGGCAAGCATTTATGGGGCTTCACTCAATGTTTCATGAAATGTACAGCTGTGTGTCATCCGCATAGCGTGAAAGGTCAACATTAATGTTTCGGACATAACATTGCCCCTAAGAGGTTAAACATATAGTGAAACAATAGTGGTCCTAAAACGCAAGAACCTTGAGGAACACCACGCAATGTACAGTTATTTCGTCAGAGACAGACACCATTCACAGAACCAAACTGATATCTTTCCGACACACGGTAAAGCTATCTCAAACAGGCACGAATGAGTCCGTGAGGAGACCTAATTGGGGTTTCCAGTCTCTCCAAAAGAGAATTGTGTGATCGATTGGTGTCAAACTGGCAGCACTAGGTCTAAGTAGCAAGAGGACCACATGCACTCCCAGAGCCTCGTCCTGAACGCCCATATCAAAAAAGGTCGATTTACACCTTCACTAAAGTGCAGGTTCTCGTCGCTGCTAGGATGTGGGTCTAACCAACTGAAGACAGTTCGTATACATTATTTTCTTCAGAAGAGGTCAGTGATGATTGCGAGAGCAACCAAGCATTTTCTCTCAAAATCTTGTGAGAGGAATGGAAGATTCGATATAGGCCGCTAGCTTTTTTATATTTCGGGTTCAAGGTTTTGGTCTTTTTCAAGAGAGGCTTTATCAAACTGCCACTTGTGAGTGAGTTTGGTACACACAATCCGGGGAGTAGAGAGTGTTTTATTATGTTCAACATAGGAGGGCAAGCACAGAGCGAATGCTCCTTCAGCAGTTTCCATCCAGGTAAGTACCTGGTAATCCTAGTATGCAGCTTGACAGCGTTTAGAGGTGCCCATCGATATAAGCCTGCGAAAACTGGTTATTTCATTAATGTTCAAGAGATATAGTATCTAAAAACAACACCGTTAAGTGACTCTCCGGGATCCCCACAGGCCCTCAGCAGAGACTCAGATGCGAGATCCAGGACAGCTAGCCTGGAGTGAATACCGCAGATTCAAAGAGGAGTCCGTAATTTGCTTTCTAATGGTCATGATCTTTTCCTCAAAGAAGTTCATGAACTTTATTACTGGCTGAAAAGTGAAAGCCATCCTCTCTGGGGAATGCTGCTTTTTAGTTTAGTTTTCGCACAGTATCAAAAAGAATTTTGGATTGTTCTATTTTCCTCGATTAGTTGGAAAAGTAGGATGAGCGAGCAGCAGTGAGGGCTCTTTCGGTACTAGCACGGTACTGTCTTTCCCAAAGCTAGTCGAAAGAGCTTCCAGTTTGGTGTGGCGCCAATTTCCGTCCAATTTCCTGGAAATAGCTTGCTTCAAAAGCTTCGGTATTTTCTGTTATACCAGGGAGCCTAATATTTCTTATACAAATGTTTTCGTTTTTAGGGGTGCACTGTCATCTAGGTATTGCGCAAGGTTAAATTGAGTTCCTCAGTTACGGTGGTTTAACTTGATTTTTTGTCTGCTGACTCCTTGGTGGCAGAAGGAGTCTGTAACGGCATCAAGGAATTTTTGTGTTGTCGTGGAGAAATTTATAGCACGACTTTTGATGCTCCTTGGTTGGGCGGCTCTGAGCAGAATTTCTTGTTGGCGATTGCAAACGTAAATAAAATGGTGGTCCGATAGTCCAGGATTATGTGGAAAACATAAGATCTTAACAACGATTTATTTCCATGGGACATAAAACTAGAGGTCCAGAGTATGATGTGGCAGTGGAAGTAGGTTCCAGAGACATTTGCGGACAAAACCCACTGAGTCGATAATGGCTCCGAAAGACTTTGGGAGTGGGTCTGTGGACCTTCTCCATGTGAATATTAAAATCAACCAAAAAGATTAGAATATGATTCTGCTATGACTACTAAGGTCCATGATAGGGAAGCTCAGGGAAACTCAGATAGAGGAACGCTGTATATGGCGCAGGAGGCGCTGTAAACAGTAGCTATAAAAAGTGTATTGAGTAGGCTGCAATAGATTTCATGAATAGGAAAGCTCAAAAGACGAAAACGCCATTTTTTTTCTTTTTTGTAAATGAAATTTGCTAATCGTAAATGATTAGCAACAACCTCCGCCTTTGCGGATGCACGGGGGAATATGGTGCACTAGTGTAACCCAGTAGGTGAGGCCTCATTTAAAACAACATGTAAATTCATCAGGCTTAAGCCATGTTTCAGTCAGGCCAATCACGATCAAGATTATAGAATCACAGTGATTTAGTTTCATTGACTATGACTGGCCTTTGAAGTGAGGGATCATAACATAAGTAACCCTATTTTGAGAGTGTGTGAGGTAATGCATCGATCTCTTTCAAATGATGGCAGGAAAGGAGGAGGTCTTTTTCCTAATAAGATTGCTAAGGGAAACAGCAGCCATGTTTTAGATTTTTGCCCAACACTAGTTCGAGGCACAGACACAGTCCTCAATGGGCTACATTGGCTGAGCTGACTACATGACTGGTGCTAATTGCGCAGACTCCACTAAGCCTGGCAGGTTGGCTAACAGCCGCTGCTGGCCTGCACCCTAATTTTCATTGTGGGGTAGAGGATAGTTAGAGCCCTGTCTATGTTGGTAGAATAAGATGAGAGCACCCTCCAGCCTAGTGATGGAAGTCCGTGCACTCCTTCGAGACGGTCAGGCTTGGTTCCTGTTTGTGGGTGAGTCCGAGAAGAGGCCAATTATACTACAAATTTGCTTTTGGGAGGGGCAGAAAACCAGTTTTCAACCAGCGATTGAGTGCTGAAGACTCTTGCTTGTAGAGCTCGTCACCCTCCCCTAACTGGGAGGGGCCAGAGACAATTCTCGATGCCGACACATCTTTTCTAGCTGATTACACGCTGAAAGCTATTGTGTAGCACTGGGTGAACCTCTGACCTGTTCATCCTAACATCGTTGGTGCCGAGTGGATAACAATATCTCGTTATAACTCTCTACACGCCAGATTTTTTAGCTTTAGCCAGCACCAATCTTTAGATTAGCCTTACAGCGTAAGCCCTGCCCCTGTAACCGAGTGAGGTGATCGCTGGGTGATTCGCTTTTAGTGTAAGATACTGGGTCGGGTAATGGGATCGCGACCAAATGACTAGGGTTTTCCATGATTTGTCAGGAGGCTAATGTGTGGAGCCTTAGCGGTCGTCTCAGAACTCCACGTTAACTGGGAGGAGGTAGAGCGACAGTGATAGAACGATCAGAATGGCTCAGACTACTCCGACTTCCTTACATAAATGGGGAGATTGACAGATAGTTCGTCGGCTGAATTTAAGCTGAGTCAGCACCGTCGTGTGTCATGACGAATTCCCAGGTGAGCACCTACAGCGTTTCCCTCTCAGAAGCCATGAGAAAGTTGCTCCGGCTGCGCGGGACTTGGCGGGGGATTTAATACTACTTATCTGTAACTTACTGGTGGACAGCACGTTTTTCTTCCTTTCCTACACTGAAATTACCCTTGCCTAACGATTGCGTGACTGAAGCTGGTGCTTGTTAGCACAGCTGTTTTGCTTTTTAAATTATATTTACCTGATTGACAGGGCA